>NC_090762.1:42773587-42788587 GCF_036898095.1 Palaemon carinicauda | reverse complement strand
GCTTCATAAATAATGATTACTTGAATTCAGAACGTTTTACAGATCGCCTAAAACTACTTTTTGTGTTAAAAGAAATACTAGTGCGTTTTCTGTACTGAACAAGTCACGTTGTAGAATAGCAGGTTTTTAATTGGTGATAGTTTTTTTTTTTCTTTTTTTTTAATAAAGAAAATGTCACTGAAATTAAGCTCAAAACATCTTAGTTGACCTTTCAATTCTGAGAAAGGCTGTCTGATTACATATTCACGCACACCAGGACAAGAACAATTTAAACTTGCTTGAAGATTCTCTCTCTCTCTCTCTCTCTCTCTCTCTCTCTCTCTCTCTCTCTCTCTCTCTCTCTCTCTCTCTCTCTCTCTCTCTTGATAGACAGCACTGTATAATGAATGAATGATACGTCGTCTCCCAATGTCATTCGATGTTACAATCGCAATTTAGTCATTTATATTCCTTTTCCTTTATTAACCTTTCATTAATTGCGGTATATATTATCCATTATGGTGATATTAGTATATATATATATATATATAGATATATATATATATTATATATATATATATATATATATATATATATATATATATATATATATATATATATAATATATATATAACAACAACAAATGCAGCTGTTTTTAGTCCACTTCGGGACTAAGGCCTCAGACATGTCCATAGTCATACATGGGGTTTAGCCATTTACATCACCCACGCTGGTCAGTGTGTGGTCTGTCTGTGCATGTACGAGTATGTAATAGCAATACCAGCAACAACCCAAACCAAAAGTGAAAAGTAATAATCTCCAGCTCAGCTGTGCACACAACAACTTCCTGAGAGTGTAGTCACGAATTCGGAACGCCATGTCATCAGCAAGAACTAGAATCACGTGATTAATTCCCCCCCCCCTCTCCTCTCTCTCTCTCTCTCTCCTCTCTCTCTCTCTCTCTCTCTCTCTCTCTCTCTCTCTCTCTCTCTCTATTTCCTCACATCGTATTTCAGACCCTTGTGGCTTACATTCATTTATAAAAGTCTACCAACAATCTCCCGTTTTCTGTTCTTATTGTCCATTCCTTTTGGTCATTGTCCCCACCCAGCCCCTTTCAATCTGGGTTCCTCTCTTCAAGTTGGCATTCCGCACATATTTGTCCCTTTGTGAGTTCTGTGAGTCATCGTCGATCTGTAGGGAGAGATTAAACTGGTTTCCGAACTTCATGGTAAAACATGGAGTATCATAAATTTTACCTGTATGTTTATTTGTATTAGTCACGCTTTAAGCTAGCCGCTCTTATCAGTTGTAGTAATTAATATATATATATATATATATATATGTGTGTGTGTGTGTGTGTGTGTGTGTGTGTGTGTGTGTGTGAAGTAGGTGATGAATGAAGAAGTACTGAATTGAAAGCTCATGATAGAGACGACTGGCGAAATCTAACCGGGGCCCTTTGCGTCAATAGGCATATATATATATATATATATATATATATATATATATATATATATATATATATATATATATATATATATATATATATATACAGTGTATATACGTGTGTGTTTGCTCATGTGTATTATTATTGATGCTAACTCATTAGTCTTAGTTTTGTCAGTTTAACTTGAAAAATCATTTTAATGATTTCTTTGGGGAATTTAAATAATTGTTCTATATGTTAAAAACAGAAAAAAAGAGAAAGGCTCACGAATTTAGAACTTACTGGGATAACGGCCTCAATGACCTTTGTCCTTGTGATGCCAGTGTTTGACGTAAATCGATTTACTGTTGGATGTAAGTTTCGTATTCAGTATCCCCGCAATATTGCAAGTAGCCTTGACAAGGTTAGAACCATAAGTGAATAATAGTCATAGGTCTCTCCGTGATATTCATTGTTAGAGGTAGCGGGCTGGCCAAGCCACCAGCCACCCGTTGAGATACTACCGCTAGAGAGTTATGGGGTCCTTTTGCTGGCCAGGCAGTACTACGTTGGATCCTTCTCTCTGGTTACGGTTCATAGTCCTCTTGCCCTCACATACACCGAAATGGTCTGGCCTATTCATTACATATTCTCCTCTGTCTTCATACACCTGACAAAACTGTGATTATCAAACAATTCGTCTTCCCCCAAGGGGTTACTGCAGTGTCATTGTTCAGTGGCTACTTTCCTCTAGGTAAGGGTAGAATACTCTTTAGCTATGGTAAGCAGTTGTTCTAGGAGAAGGGCACTCCAAAAACTAATCATTGTTCTCTAGTCTTGGGTAGTGCCATAGCCTCTGTATCATGGTCTTCCACTGTCTTGGATTAGAGTTCTCTTGCTTGAGGATACACTGGGTCACACTATTCTATCTTATTTCTTTTCCTCTTGTTTTGTTAAAGGTTTTATAGTTTATATGGGGGATATTTATTTTAATGTTACTGTCCTTGAAATATTTTATTTTCTTTGATTCCTTTCCTTGGGCTAATAGTATCATGCTTTTCTAACTAGGGTTATAATAATAATAATAATAATAATAATAATAATAATAATAATAATAATAATAATAATAATATAATAATAATAATAATAATAATAATAATAATAGCAACAAAGGATAATTAAGAAGGACTAGTTACATTCTCATGAGTCTAACGAAAAGAATAAATAATTAATATCAAGAATTTGAAAAGCCAATGAAGTAAATGAAGTCTGTTTATGCAAAATAATTATGCTTTATATCTCCCCTATACAATAAAGAGCAGCTTCAAGCTTTAACCCTTTATCAGTTGTAGTAATACACACACACGCACACACACATAATATATATATATATATATATATATATATATATATATATATATATATATATATATATATATATATATATATATATATATATATATATTGGTATTTCCAAATATATAAATATTTTATATACCTCTCCGCTCCCGCACAGCTCTCCCATACCCTCGGGGGAGGAGAGGAAGTAGTCATACCCTGGTGAGAGGTTGTTATGTGTGCATACATACCTAAATGTTTAGCCGTTATTTTTGACGGATCGCGTACACTAGTGACAGAATATGAAATGGCTGTGCTCAAATAAAACAATTCTAGAATTCAAATGTTATTGCTCGATTTTTTAGAATTTTTCAGCAGCTCTCTCTCTCTCTCTCTCTCTCTCTTCTCTCTCTCTCTCTCTCTCTCTCTTCTAACTAAAGATAAGATGGATGAAACAGTGAGGATAGTTTGGAGACATAAGTATAAGCAATATCGTGTATTTCCTTATTTCCTTTCCTCACTGGGCTATTTTTCCTGTTAGAGCCCTTGAGCTTATAGCATCTTGCTTTTCCAACTAGGGTTGTAGCTTATATAATAATAATAATAATAATAATAATAATAATAATAATAATAATAATAATAATAATAATAATGAGTATCATAAAGTATGGGTTGACCACTAGTTTATTTATATGAAGGTACAGTTTTCTTCTAATGGATTTAAAGTTAGCATCGTACTATAATTTCTCATTTATCGATTTGAATATTAGAATATGTGCATTGTAATCTACATAATGAAATATTTGGAATTTCATCAGGTCGAAGAGTGCGATATATATTACATATGTTACAGTAAGCGCCAAGACCGTCTTGGCATAGGCCTAACATGTTTTTAATTTCTTCATTTGTTTAACGAAGCAGGAGTATATGGGAGTTTATTTGATTAATAAGGAAATAAAAAGTTATAATAAATACTTACATAAATGTTTCGAAACGAAGATATGATTGGTCAGTCAAAATATTTCTTTGGTTACCACTTGATCAAACTTCAGAAGTTCAGAGATTGAAGTAACCATTCTTACAGAGTGAGTTTTATCATAAAACCCTTAACAAGAACGAGGGAAACAGACTCTCAGAACTAAATGAATACCTTGGTAATAGAATAACCCATATCACATAATAGATAGATGAAGGAATAGTAACAAAACGGTGAATTTGGGCCTATAATAAGAGGGAGAAAAAGACTCGATACAAGTAGCGTAATGAATAGCAGAAGGTTGAAACGTAATTGAAAAAATTCAAGGTTTATTGATAAACCTGAGAATAATAATAACCTTCATGTCATCTCGTTGTTAAATGCAAATGCAATATGAATTGCATAAATTATGCTTACATAGAAGCCTTGCATAGAATAGACTTTTTAACAGATGTAGCGAGTTACCACGGAAAGAGAAATGAATTCCCATCTAAACCCGTCTCCTGCCGCCAGTCGTTGAGGCAATTTGAAATCGTGGCATTTGAAAAGCCCTTTAGAGATTAAGAGTTTGCGATCCTTTCTTCGTTAGGGCTAAGGGAAAGTGGTAGGCTTATGGCAAAAGAAAGCGACAAATTGAGCTCATTTTATACACACGCACACACACACACATGAACGTACATTACATCTGCGTATAGCCTTCGTACCCGCATAGTACAGTAAGTCCTCGAAATTATTAATGACGGGTATGCGCGTGCGTGTCTCTTTCTTTTTCTTGCTTTACAACCGGTGTTCAGCACATTTAGGGTTATTTTCCCATTCGCAGGAAAATAGCCCTCCATTTCATTCTTTCCGTTCTCTGCACGCAGAATTGAACACGAATTCGCCATTTGTTAATTCTCGGATCTCATTGTCCAATGGTGTGTGCTTATTGTGTGAAAGGTCAGTGGTTGGTATCGTAACGTTCACTCTCCAGACAATACAAAAGTTTACATTTGTTTCGCTGAAAAATGAAGGTAGTGTTACTGGTTTAGTTCTCTCCCAGAATTAAAAAAGAAAATGGTTATAACGAATCTCTCTCTCTCTCTCTCTCTCTCTCTCTCTCTCTCTCTCTCTCTCTCTCTCTCTCTCTCTCTCTCTCTCTCTCTCTCTCTCGTCAAACAAATGAATAAATCTGTCTTTTCACCTGGGATGATTAAGGAAGTGTATCAGCGATTGTCTATAAGAAGTGAATTACATATATGGATTTAGTCGACTGTCATGGGTCTCACGGGATGTGGAGAGAGAGAGAGAGAGAGAGAGAGAGAGAGAGAGAGAGAGAGAGAGAGAGAGAGAGAGATGCGATTGATTAAACCCTTGGATGAAAAATAATCCTCCTAGATTAAACCCCATCAGAGAGAGAGAGAGAGAGAGAGAGAGAGAGAGAGAGAGAGAGAGAGAGAGAGAGAGAGAGAGGGGGGGGGGCGACTGATTAAACCTCAGCAAAATTTATACCATAATATCCTTATATCTCGTTAGACTTTTTTCACAAAATTTCGTCAAAATTCGTTGGTTAGATTACACAAAATCCTGCTAAAATACTAATGATCAAAGACCAACTGAATTAATAATTGATTTACAATCTCACATACCATTGGCTTTTAGGAATGAATGTTCTATTCATTGCCCCCCCCCCCCCGCCCCACTCCCACATTCATGTACTGTACAAAACATTAGCTGTAATGCAGAGTTTTTGTTCAGTATACCAAATCGCAATGTGACTACGATTGGAATAGAAGAATAAGTGAACCGCTTATCTCCGTGTCACGTAAGCGAGAATCGATACTTCATACCACTTGACTCATGTGATATTAAAAACCTTCGTGACGATGAACAAATGTAAACCCATTTCAATACCTTGAGTTTGGAATGAATTCAGCAAAATAAAAAATAGAAGTTTAACAACAGACGCGACCTAACAAGATGAGGCGATTCAGTGTGACTCCCTTACAAAGGAGGAATCTTTTAGGTTGAGGATCTGACCAGATGGGATTTACAACGATGCGGGTGGAAGTCAATGGAATCGGATTCCCCAAGGACCGAACTTTAGGCCCACAATGGGAGTAGGCTTAAAGTAACCTTTATATACACTCCTATAAGTTGTGTGCATGTGTGTAAACTTTCGTCTCTGATCCTTCATACTTACATAGCATGTGTAGGTTTGTATAGTGTGGTTTGGATATATATATATATATATATATATATATATATATATATATATATATATATATATATATATATATATATATATATATATATATATGGCCATTGTTAGTGCACTGCAGAACTAAAGCCTCAAACACGTCCTTCCATTTGCGTCTGTTTATGTCTCTATTTGCCAGTCCACGCCAGCAAACTTTCTTAGTCGTTAATCCATCGTCTTCTTTTCCTTCCCCTGCTTCTTTTGCAATCTCTAGGGACCCATTCTGTTATCATTAATGTCCAACTATTGTCTGTTATTCTCGAAATATGCCCTGTCCATGTCCATTTCTTTTTCTTACATGTTAGAATATCCTTTACCAAATATTACTCTAGTATCCATGTTGCTCTTTTTCTGTCTCTTAGTGCTATTTCCATCATTATTCCTTCCATAGCTCTTTGAGTTGTAACTAGCTTATGTTCAAAGGCTTTAGTAAGGCTCCAAGTTTCTGATGCATAAGTTAATACTGGTATGACCATCTGATTATTTTTTTTCTTTTTTTAGAGAAAAGGGCATTTTACATTTCATAATCTCATTTTGATTACCAAGTGCTCTCCATCCCATGCTTATCCTTTTAATTTCGGTCTCGTGTCTTGGGGAAACTCTTACTGTTTGTCCCAAGTATGTATATTTATTAACAATCTTTAAAAGTTTCTTCCCTTGCCCTTATTTTTTGTCGCTGCATTTTCATTGAACATTATCTTAGTTTTATTCATATTCATTTTCTGTCCTACATATCTGGTTAATCTATTCAAAGCTCCTATCATCTTTTGTAATTCCTCCCAGGATTTACTAAACAGAACTATGTCATATGAAATTGTTAAGGTATTCCCCTTTAATATCAATTCCTACATTTTCCCAATCTAAATTCTTAAAAATTTGTAGGCAAATATTTTGATGTTGAACAGGCTGGCATAAGTCTTTTTTATAGTGTATATATGTCATATCTGTTTTGACGTTGTGACTGTATTTAGAATGATTTATTGTTAATTTGCTCTCATCATTTATTTATTTCCCTATTTCATTTCCTCACTGGGCTATTTTTCCCTATTGGAGCCCTTGGGCTTATAGCATCTTGCTTTTCCAACTAGGGTTGTAACTTGGCTAATAATAATAATAATAATAATAATAATAATAATAATAATAATAATAATAATAATAAGCATACTGTGAATATGTAGGAGAGATTGTGTCTCACTCTATAATTCCATTCTCAATATGTATGGTGGATTAATATAGGTATTTTAAAGTAAATGTAACTGACGACGGTAGCATGAGAGGATAAGGAAGTCACAACACAGGTGAATAAAAGACAGTATCTGGGTGAATGGAGTGTATGAAGTTTATGCAAGCCAGGCTTGACATGTATGAGGGACTTGTTAAGACAACCTCCCCTTTATGAAATTTATGAAATACATTGAAATAAATTATTTGTTTGGCACTCTATATATACAGTATATATATATATATATATATATATATATATATATATATATATATATATATATATATATATATATATATGTATATACAGTGTAGAGGGAAGGAAGAGAAGACGAAGGATTGACGAACTAAGAAAGTTTGTGGGTGTGGACTGGCATAGAAAGACCATAAAGAGACACAAGTGGAAGGACGTGCCTGAGGCCTTTATTACCCAGACTTTTGCAACGGCAGATATTATATATATATATATATATATATATATATATATATATATATATATATATATATATATATATATATATATATATATATATATATTATATATCAGCCGTTACAAGTCTGCGGAATAAAGGCCTCAGGTATGTCCTCACTTGCGTCTATTTGTGGCCTTTCTATGCCAAAGCCCGCAAACATTCTTAGTTCGTCAAACCATCGTTTTCTCTTTCCTCCCCTGCTTCTTTTGCAATCTCTCGGGGCCTATCCTGTTATTCTTAATATCCAGCTATTGTATGTCATTCTCATTATATGTCCTGCCTATGTCCATTTCTTATATATGTTAAAATATCCCCTACTTTGGTTTGCTCACATATTCATGTTTTTCTTTTTCTGTCTCTTAGTGTTATTTCTATTGTTATTATTTTCACACACACACACACACACACACACACACACACACACACACATATATATATATATATATATATATATATATATATATATATATATATATATATATCGTATATATCGTATATATCGTAATAAGAATCAAACAGCAGCTGAGGAATATGGAGTCGCTAATTATGCAAAGGTGTATTTTAAATGAAAGCCTGGATCGAGGTATTTTGAGATTATCCCTTTTTAACGTTACTGTTTTATCCAAGCTTCATTCGCCTGTTTATTCCGGGTTAGTTATATGTTAAAAAGTCTTCGGCTGATTTCATAATTTCCGAGAAACACGAACAGACGACTGAAATCACTGCGCAAAAGGTTAATGTAGCCCACGGTCTAGATTTTTCTAGACCGTCATGTCGCCCAGGTCATGGTGTAGCTATCGATTATTTCCAGCTACAACCCTAGTTGGAAAAGCAGGATTCTATAAGCCTAGGGGCCCCAACAGGGAAAATAACGTAGTGAGGAAAGGAAACAAGGCAAAATAGAATATTTTATGGACAGTAACAACATTAAAATAAATATTCCCTATAAAAGTATAAATGTTTTAACAGAACAAGAGGGAGAGATATTAAACAGAATAGTGTGCCCGAGTGTACCCTCAAGCAAGAGAACTCTAACCCAAGACAGTGGAAGACCATGGTACGGAGGTCATGGCACTACCCAAGTCTAGAGAACAATGGTTGGATTTTGGAGTGTCCTTCTTCTAGAAGAGCTGCTTACTATAGCTAAAGGGTCTTTTCTACCCTTACCAAGAGGAAAGTGGCCACTGGGTGAAGAAGAAATGTTTGGTAATTTCAGTGTTGTCAAGTGTATGAGGACAGAGGAGAATCTGTAAATAATATGCCAGACTATTCAGTGTATGTGTAGGCAAAGGGAAAGTGAACCGTAACTAGAGAGAAGGATCCAATGTAGTACTGTCTGGCCAGACAATGGACCCCCATAACTCTCTAACCATAGTATCTCAACGGGTGGCTGGTGCCCTGGCCAACCTACCTATAAATTTCACTGTTTGTGCAATGCTTTTGTATATCTTTATCGTTCGTATTTGCTATATTACAGTTGAAGTTTATAGAGTGGGAGGGGCTAAATCACGTTGTGGAAATTAAAGTTTGATCATACATTCAAGGTTGAATTAGAAAAATAAATCGTCCCAGCTAAGCAAGGAGATATAACTTTATTTAATGCGCAATTAGTGTGAAGGTATTAGGAGTCAAGCAATCATAAATTGAGACATGGCAACTTTATTTAAAAAAAAAAAAAAAAAAAAAAACGCAGGGAACGGTTTTCCTTGGACTCAGACACGTGAAACCGTTCAACCCAAGTGAAAACAACATTTCTCTAAAGATAATAAACACAGTAGAAATGAAAATTAAATAACCAGGATAAGCAATAAGGTCCAGTTGGTACTGAAGTGAAAAAAAAAAACACATTCAAGAGAAATTAATTGGTTGGGAAGAGTTTAATGATTTTTTTTTGTCTTGTCAGGAGGGTTTGAGGATAATGACATTCAAAAGCGTGTTCGAAGATTAAATCAAGCTATTAATATTAATAAAAAGTTCGTAATATTGGCCTATGTAATATATCAACATTAAATTTTAACTTATAGTTACACGAAATAAAGACGAAAAGTAGAAAAATTCGAGTAATATACCTAAAATTAATAATAATAAGAAAAAATTATCATAGGAAGGAAACCACCTGCAGATATATAGTTGACAAAATAAGCTTAATATGACATCAGCCATATTTGTAAAACAATTGCCAACACAGAATGACAACCTGGTTGAGATTTCTATTACACAAAACCAAATTAATTTCGCAGAGATCCTCTCGTTTCTTCTAATGGTGGGGGTGCCACTTCGTAGAGTTAAATCAATAAATTGGTTTGCTTAATGGTCATAACTATTTATGCAATTCACAATACAGCTATCTTATATTATTATTATTATTATTACTACTTGATAAGCTACAACCCTAGTTGGAAAAGCAGGATGCTATAACCCCAGGGGCCCCAATATGGAAAATAGCTCAGTGAGGTAAGGAAAAAAGGAAAAATTAAATATTTTAAGAATAGCAACAACATTAAGATAAATATTTCCTATATAAACTATAAAAACTTTAACAAAACAAGAAAGAGAGAAATCAAATAGAATAGCGTGCCCGAGTGTACCTTCAAGCAAGAGAACTCTAACCCAAGACAGCGGAAGACCTTTGTACAGAGGCTATGGCATTACCCAAGAATAGAGAACACTGGTTTGATGTTGTCAGGTGTATGAGGAGTGAGGAGAATCTGTAATAGAGTTTATGACGACCCCTGGACAAAGAAAACTTGACTGAAACTTGGAAATAATAAATAAACTCTTTATATCCCTAAACTAACGATTAGCTACCTTGATCAACATTGGTGTGATCAATTAGATTTTGTCAGTACTTGGATAGTAGATCAAAATTCAATGCTGGGAAACTTGCAATAGACCTTGGTGGTTAGTTGCAAGTGGCATTGGAAGCAATATACCTCCTAGTTCGAAACATATATTAAAACAAATAGGTTCAGGGAACTAGATGGCATCATGTTAAAGAGATATTAGACCCAAGCCGGTTGTCTTCTTCTTGGGAATGCCGGCGTAACCTCAGTAGATTCCTCTTAAGAGTCAAAATAAACTTAGGGAACCAAACACCGGCAATAAGTTTTGTATATTATTCAACTCGCACATCCCTGAAGACCTTTTCATTTCACTATGCCCCCGTGACTCCATACCCGCTTCATTGCTTCTATCTTGCTGTCTAATTTAACGGTAACTCTAACCTCCTTTAACGTTTATTTCATAGAAAAACTGTGGATTCAATCCCAGTTACACCTGAGCACTACTGACTAGCCTCCCTGGCTCTAGTGCCGAATCATGTCCCAAAATTAAAAGTCCATCCACGGTCTAGGTAGCTTAACCGTGAGTCCAACCCAATTCAGTCGTTGGGCCTTCCTGTGACTGACATCTCTCTCTCTCTCTCTCTCTCTCTCTCTCTCTCTCTCTCTCTCTCTCTCTCTCTCTCTCTCTCTCTCTCTCTCTCTCGTGTTCATAGATATTCCGGGTAAAACTATCTCTAATTAACATTATTTCCAGAGGAGGAAACTATGTTGAATATTTTGAATAAGTTTACATATTTCATTAATTTATTTTACAATTTCACGGAAGTTTTCATTTCTCATAAATTTAATAGAATAGCTTATTGACTAGCATAGTCGCCGTACTCGTTCAAATTCTAAAAGCCAATAACATTTGCATGTCTTCCCCATCACTGTGTTCATTCATGTTCCTTTATATGTTTAAAGGCCACTCATGAATGGCAGTGGCAATGGACAGTGGCATTGTCCTATCAAGCAGGACAGTGCCCTAGAGACTGACCATGTATACATCTGATCAGCGCTCAAGCCCCCTCCCCACCCTCGCTAGGACCAAGGAAGGCCAGGCAATGGCTACTGATGACTCAGCAGATAGACATATAGACTCACCCTAACCCCCCAACCTTAGCTCACAAGGATGGTGAGGTTGCAGCGACCAAAGGAACTAGCAAGTTTGAGCGGGACTCGATTCCCAATCTGGCGATCACCAGTCAAGGACGTTACCACATACGCCATCACAATCCTTTAGGGAAATTAAGATTAATTTAATCTCTTACATTACTTACATAATCCTGTCTGGCTCAGATACGCCACTTAATTCTAGATAAAATCGGATCATGTTGAGATGACTGTGCTATACCAAGTATTAATATCTACCATGATAGCACCAGTCTGTGATTGCTGACTAAACTCATTTGTATCATGTGACTCTACTGTTTCTATCCCAGCTCATGTTATCAGTAAGTCAACTGCATTCTGTCTCTGAGGCCATGGGATTATTAGCGATGATCTAAGTATGCTGCTGTCACTTACATATTATTTTATCCTTGCTTTTAACATTACTGAAATCTGTACCTGATGTTGTATTTATTTTTATATCATCATTATCATCATCCCCTACGCCTATTGACGCATAGTGCCTCTATTAGATTTCGCTAGTCGTCTCTATCTTGAGCTATTAATTCAATTCCTTTCCATTCACCATCATCTACTTCACGCTTCATAGTCCACAGCCATGTAGGCCTGAGTCTTCCAACTCTTCTAGCAGTCTGTGGGGCCTAGTTTAACGTTTGTTGAACTAATCTCTCTTGGGAATGCGAAGAGCATGCACAATCCATCTCCATCTACCCCTACCATGATCTCATCTACATATGGTACTCGAGAAATCTCTCTTATAATTTCATTTTTAATTCTGTCCTGCCATTTCACTACCAATATCTTTCTGAGGACTTTAATCTCATTTCTGCTAAATCTACTGGGGATTGATTCGTTATCATACCACGTCTCATGTCCATACAATAATACCGATCTCATTTTTATATGTAATTTCTGGCGATTTGATTTCTAAATTTTACTCAACCTAACCATTGTTTGATATGCTTTTTTTTCAATCTTTCACTAAACTCTAATTCTAAAGACGCTGTAATGGAGATCACAGTTCCTAAATACTTAAAGGATTCTACCTCATTAATCCTTTCTCCTTCCAATGATATTTCATCTCCCATTGTATATTCCGTTCTCATCATCTCTGTCTTTCTTCTATTTATCTTGAGCCCAACCTCATGTGATATTTCACGTATTCTGGTAAACAAGCATTGCAAATCCTGCGGTGTTCTGCTAATAAGGACAGCATCATCAGTATATTCTAGATCTGCTAATTTCATATTACCAATACAGTCCATTTTTTATATATTTGTCTTAATTTATCAAAGCTGATATGCATAAATTACTGCCATATAAACACGTAGAAGGCAAAAAGAGTAGTTTCATCAACTTCGTTTCTTAGCAACGCCATTATGCTTCATGTTATCCAGAAAAAAAAGATGGAATAAAAAGGTCTAACTCCAGAGACGCGTTTTTCTGGCAACACTGATTCATGTGTTGGGCGTCCTTTGAAATGTCGTGGTTTCTGATCTCTCGTTTAAGGAGATTATATGATTTTAAATGGCTACTTCCCAGGCGTCTTCTCAAGCCCCCATGACTCATGTCTGGGAACGAGAGCATGTCTGCGCACTTCAAGAGAGCACCAAGGCCCAATTCTATCACAATTACAAGGCGGTCACATTTGTTTGTTCATGTATGAAATGGACCGGACTTTCCTTGCTGTGGGAAAGGGTCGGGAATAGTTTTTTTTTTTTTTAAGTTTGCAGAAAGGGTTAAGAAGTACGAATATATTATTATTAGTATTATTATTATTATTATTATTATTATTATTATTATTATTATTATTATTAGCTAAGCTACAACCCTAGTTAGAAAAGAAAGATGCTATAAGCCTAAGGGCTCTAACAGGAAAAAATAGCCCAGTGAGGTAAGGAAATAAGGAATTAATAAACGATAAAAGAAGTAATGAATATTGAAATAAAATATTTTAAAAACATTTTATATATATATATATATATATATATATATGTATATATATATATATATATATATATATATATATATACTGTATATATAAATATATATATATATATATATATATATATATATATATATATATATATATATATATATATTAGCCATAACTATTCCACTTCAGGACAAAGGCTTTAGGTCTGTTTATGGTCTTTCTATACTATTTTATACCCCCACATTTTCTTAGATCGTCAATCCATCGTCCTCTCTTCTTTCCCCTGCTTCTTTTGCAATCTTTAGAAACCCATTCTGTTATTCTCAATGTCCATCTATTATCTGTCATTCTTATTATATGTCCTGCCCATGTCTATTTCTTTTTTTACATGTTGTTAAAATATCCTCTACTTTAATTTGTTGCTCTTTTACTGTTTCTTGGTGTTATTCCCATCATTATTCTTTCCATAGCTTTTTGAGTTGTAACTAGATTATATTCTAATGCTTTAGCAAGGCTCCAAGTTTCAGATGCATAAGTTAATACTGGTAGGTCAATCTGATCAAATACTTTTCTTTTTAGAGAAAGTGGCATTTTACTTTTCATGATCTCATTTTGTTTACCAAAAACTCTCCATCCCATATTCATCCTTCTTTTAATTTCGGTTTTATGTTCTAGGGAAACATTGTCCTAAATATGTTTCATCCTAAATTTCTGCTTTCTCTGGTCAAATCTTATATCATCTTTTGCAATTCCTCCCATGATTCACTAAACAGAACTATGTCATCTGTAAATCTCAAGTTGTAAAAGTATTCCCGATTAATATTAATTCCTACATGTCCCCAATGTAAATCTTTAAAAACTTCACTAGGTATGGTGCAAATAATTTAGGAGAGATGGGGTCTCCCTGTCTAAAGCCTTTCTCAATCGTGATTTTCTCACTATCTTTATGTAGTTCCAGGATTACTGTACTTCCTGTATAGATTTGTATTAATATACATGTACATGTTTACGCACAACGTTAACAACGGGATTCTCAGTGCCACAGACTTCAGGAAATGGCTGAAGTAAACAAAACACAGAAAAAAATACTTTTTATGTAGCTTAGTTCTCAGTTTTCTGCGCTGATATTCAAGTTCATCTACAAAGAAATAAATTAGTAAAGCAAAGTAGGCTACAGAGTTCACAGATAGTTTTTTCACATGAGTCTCAGTTTCTTTTAAGTGGTTACATAATTTCTCACTTGACAATTTCCTCAAAGTCGATATTTTTTTTTAATACTTTAGCTTTACTATCACGCATTTCTTTTGAGAAATATGGTAGGAAATCATAATTTCCTTCCACATTATGCTGATTAGTTTATTGAAAATAAACTTTGATGATGATAAAAATAGAAAAGAATATATTCCCTGAGAGAGATCCAATTTTCTGAAAGAATGATTAAATGATCGGTAGATAT
>NC_090762.1:42648587-42763587 GCF_036898095.1 Palaemon carinicauda | reverse complement strand
CTTAGGAAACAAGTGTCCACAATTACTTGGAAGCCTTAATATATGCTGGCAGCTTGTTATATGGTTTAGTCATGACAGGAAAGGTGGTTTCTTGATAATCTAGTTTATTGCCCGTTATGAGAGCCGCCTGGGAACTGAAGAACTATTTGTAATATATATTCAGCTTTATGGAAGACATAACCGCTATGCTACAAAAAACGACTATTAGTAGATAATTATAAAGTTTAAGTGCATACTTACCGGACATAACTTTTTTAATCTAAAGGTAGATCTTTAATTGTTGAAGCCCTCCATCACCTGTCAGATTCGTGCTAATGCAATTTCATGTCTTATCAGTTCATCTTTGGTTTTACTTTTTAAGTTAGTCTCAATCAGCTGTATCTTGCGTATTCATTTCCCTTTCCAAAAACTGATATTTGGTAGCATTTATTTGCTTGTAAGATCAATAGTTAGCATTTTAATTTTCAAGCACACTTAGAAGCTATGCATTATTCTATCTGGTCCAATGTATATTAATCAGTTCAAGGTAAATAAAATATAACATACACGTCCTTATGTTTTCAATATACGAAGACTATTTCCCATTAAGCAGCATTTTTACATCCATAGTTAACACGCCCAAATTACAATAGTTTTTCTAGGTTAGCGACCCATGGCCCAGATTGATTGGTATTTGTCGTGCACTACATCATGCAATGATTGATAACCCTCATGACATCTCCGCACAGAATACTCATGATAGTTCTATGCCAAGCAGGTCACGCACATCTTATTTAAAGTAATCTAGATCGTGGTTGAGACCGCGCCAGGTAGTTCTGCTCAAACCAGTGAAAACCATCAATGTAACAGACATGCCCGCGTGTTACTGCATAACGGCCACAGGACGCTACCTCCTAGATACATAGATACGTTGGCCTTTAAATTATAAAAATATTTCATCACCTCTTTAGCAACATTAGTTACGATAGTTAGTTATCCTTTTATTATTTTTATTATTACTAGCTAAGCTACAACCCTAGTTGCAAAAGGATGATATAAGCCCAAGGGCTCCAACGGGGAAAAATAGCCCAGCGAGGAAAGTATATAAGGAAATTAATAAAAGATATTAGTAATGAATACTGGTTTTAGTGGAGATTGTTTTTGCCGGCAAAATCTTCAAATAACTATTTCGTACCGGTAAATTGCTGGTCTTGAAGTCTGATTTAGAGTAAAAAGTTGAATTTATTTTAAGATATCAAACATCATGGTCAGCGAACAAGGGTAGCTAGGCTTAGGTAAAGCCTGTATTACGGATGGTTACGTTAGACCTGATATTTTGAATGGGTGAGTTTGAGCTGTCCATTCAATGGTAGCTGCAGCATCAATTCGCTATTGGATTGCTGCAACACCGTAGCGGCTGTCCGTGGTTGTGAGGGGGGCAGGGGAGCGTTTCCAGTGGCGTTTCACCCCTCGTGGGGTGAGTGGATGGGTCGAGTGGCTTCGAAGAAATGCCGGTTGCCTATTGGTTGGGGGCGGAGGCGCGGTCTCGTACGATGCCGATGGCGCAGCTGCAGTCTTTTCCACCTTAGAATGATCATTATTCTCCACCCCACCCCATCTGCTCCAGATTACACCCCCCCCCCCCACCGTAATCTTTTCCACTTCCCGGCGGAAGACGGCTGGAACACGTGGTTTTGAGGACGTTGTAATGGTCGTCCAGTTAGGATGGCAATTTATTCATTTTTATTTCTTTTTTATTTTAGTGTAACATATTATTACTGTAGTGTTTTCATTCCTTTTTACCTTAAAACTTCGGGCTGTCAAACCTACTCGGTAAATACCTAGCTGCTGAAATAGAAAAAAAAAATGTCATTATTTTTCAGCACTTATAAACTGATGCTTGAGGCTTTCTTCGTATTTGACATTGAAAATCTCTCCCACACATTAGCTGCTCTTTAATTAAGTACCCTCTACCTAATTAAGACAATGTTGTATTGTATAATTGACTCTTTAAGGTGGCAATAGAGGACTAGAACTGCAGCTTACTCGAAATTCTGTTTTAGCTATTTTTTTTTTTCACTCGACAGTGCATTTATGTATTTTTATTATTATTATTACTAGCCAAGCTACAACCCTAGTTGGAAAAACAAAATGCTATAAGGCCATGGGCTCCAAGAGGAAAAAATAGCTCAGTGAGGAAAGGAAATAAATAAATGATGAGAACAAGTTAATAGAATCTTTCTAAAAACAGTATTACTACTAAGAAATCTTCATTCTAAGTTTGCTTGAACTGTAACTTTGTAAACTATTTAAGAAAAGTAACCAAAGAAGGTTTAATAAAAATAACCGCAGGCTAATAAACGGGATTTAGAAAATATGTACCATCGGTTGAACATTTGATTTTCTTTTGTAATACGTTGTAGTATCGGGGCCCTATTATGTATGGTTGGTTAGTACAGAGGTGATCTAAATCAGGTATAGGGAATTTTAAATTAGGCAGGTTGCCATTTTCAATTATTTGTAGGTCTCTTTTTAAATTTCGAAAGCTAATTTGTAATGGTAATAGGAAATTACTTGACGTAGAGTATGCTGATGACGCTGCCCTTATTAGCAGAACACAGGATTTGCAATGCTTGCTTATTAGAACGCATGAAATATCACAGACGATTGGTCTCAAGATAAATAGACGATGATGAGAACCGAATATGCAATGCAAGATGCAATATTATTATTAGTTGGTGAAGCAGGGACTCCAATAGGGAAAATAGCCCTGTGAGGAAAGGCAACAAGGAAAAATTTAATATTTTAAGAACCGTAACAATATAATTGATATAAGTTTTTATAAACTTATGTAAACTTGATAAAAGCAAACCAGACAATGGCAAAGTTCAGTAAAATTTGGAAATCAAATCTCCTGAAATTATATATAAAAATCAGGCTATATATCAGTTTTGTGAGGTCGGGTTACTATATGGACTTGTGTCGTGGTAGGACACAACTTCCCAACAGATTTTGTAGATTTGAGAACAAAGCCCTCGGACGAATTTTGGGAGTGAAATAGCAGGACATAATTAGAAATGAGGCAGAGATTACTCGAGTGCCATATGTGGATGAGATCGTGGTGAGGTCATGCTCTTCGCACTCCCCAAGAGATTAGTTCACCAAACATTTAATTGGGCTCCACGAGGCTCTAGAAGAGTTGGAAGACCCAGAACTGCATGGCCGAGGACTATGAAGAGTGAAGTAGGATATGGTGAATGGAGAAGTATTGATAGGACTGACTGTGCCAATAGGCTTATGAGGAGATGATGATGATTAATTAGTTGCGAATGTTTTTATTGTAACCATTCTCTTGGCAATTATTAACTCTTGCTAGTTTCGGTTTAGTTCCTAAAGAGCTAGTTATGTAATTTCATCGCCAGTATACTAACGTACTACGCAAAAGGATTCCTTAACTGATACTACTTATATATGGAAAATGTTGGTGGTGACTCCAGAGAGGAAATGTTAATTTTTACTTACGGTGGTTATTGTCAAGATATTGTGAGCTTATCTTTCACATGCAAGGGAAGGGAAATTTTGGTATGAAACCTATATGCAAGAGATTCAATAAGCTGGGCCTGTAGAATCAAGGATTTGGGTAAAGGATATGAAAAATAGTAGAATACAGCCGTAGATGAGAAAGCTTAACTTAACATAGATCTCTCGGGAAAACTGATATCGGGGACTGTGTACTTAGGCACCTCCACTTTTATCACTTAATGATTTATCTTTTCAGGAATTGTAATTTCATATAATTACAAATATCAGTTGTGGATATAAATTGTAGCAGGCCGATTGCTTGACGGTGCACTCATGCACTCATTGGGCTAGTTCCCCTGTTGGGGCCCTTGAGCTTACAGCATTTTGCTTTTCCAACTAGGTTGGTAGCGTAGCTAGTATTGATAAGAAGATCAATAACAGCACGAGGGATTATGCAATGGTGTCATCCAATCTGCGGATACATTATCTCCCTGTGGGACGTAATTCTGCCTCGCAAAGTGAGATATGTTAGAACCGGGGGGGGGGGGGGGGGTGGGCGGTCAGTCTTGGTGGAAAAAGATTCAGTTGGGATATCTGAGAAAGGGGAAGTGGAGAGCTATCTGCATAAATTCATCCTGTAAATCTTGTTTTAATCGGTTTTGCAAGATGCTACCTCACGTTGCCACAACGTTTAGTTTCTTGGTTAAAGAGCAATCACTCTTCTCTCTACTGTACATAAAATCTTGGGCGAGGTTTCATAATTGTTACTTGGTGGATTCCAAAGAGCAGGAGTCTGCTCAAACGAATCCCGTTTAAATGTAATTGTCAGCGAATGACTTAGGCTTAAGAGTATTCCTGTTATGATTGCATATCATTTAAAATGAGTATTACTTGTTTGTGCGCATTGTGTGAACAGTTTTAACTTAATCCCCCCCATTAGGATTCATGCATTAATAGCTTATTGCAAGGTATCAATTTAAGTTTGGTTGTCGATTAATGTTTGCCTGTGTGATAACGATGTAAAAGATTACGTGAATTTTTAAGTTTGTTTTTAAAATTTGATTGCTTATTAATTGCATGGTTTATAAGAGTATCTTAATTAGAAATTTGCAGTTGTGTGGTTTTTATAGTCTCGCAGAAATATTCATCATAGATGATAATTTTACACTATTCCTTATTTCGTTCTCGCGTAGAAACGCACGGCAAAAACAGCACGAATGATTAATTAATTCCCAGTGAAATTTTACCTTTTCAAGGTTCTGATTGAATAGCTCCCCAATGACCTGAAATGCCACAGATTGTCCATAATCCTTTCACATTCTTTGAACTACTCAGTAACACAGAGGTAGACTCAAGGCAGTTACGAAATCCTCATCTTAACGGAACTTCAGTTCTGTAACCAAGAAGTCCCTCTCATGGTCCCTGTAGGTGTTATTTAGTTTTCATAATATTGTTTCATTTTCCCCCTTTTACTCCATATTTGTTCCGGCTTCTTTTCTTCCAAGTTTTCTCTCTAACATGATAAATTTTACCTAATAGTAACGCTTAAAATTTTATCTTAAATGTACAGTGTAAATTTATTATAATCCAAAGAAAATTTGGTCTGGGTGGACGCTTCAGATTAGAACAAGGGTGTGATGGTTCAGACAGACATGTTTGTGGCGCCTTTGCATTTAGAAGAGTTTAATGACCGCTAACATAATGTATTCAGAGCAACAACGAATTACAACGCCCCTATTGTTTATAGGGCTAATTTTAGCTGGACTTCGGCTATTCCACTGTATTCGCAAAAAGTACCCTCTGTGATTTCATGCTCGTAAGTATAAAGGGTTTTCATTTACGCGAAGCATTTGTTTTTAATATGTGAAAGTCTTATGGACTGGATATTGTATTTCCCTTCCTATACAAACTTCGTCACGGCGTGGGTCACGAGTTGAAAATTGCTCTCTCGTTACTGGTTTTTCCTGTTATGATGGTCGCGTTAAGACTTAAGAATTGAGTAAATTGTATAATTTTGTTGTCTTGTGATATACATATAGTTATATTTAATATTTTGGATGTTTATAGCCGGCAGATAAAATAATTTACCTCATGAGCTGTTTTGGACCCGTGTTAATCCTATTTTATTTTGCACTGGTTAAATTAGTCCTCTAGATATTGGTCGGTAATAACTTCATGTGAACTAACAGCATATTTGCCCATGAAGTATTAACCAGTTAGTCTAATTTAGGAAATGTTCGATTATGTCAACTAAACGTTACCATTTACTATTGAAAGGTGGATACTTTTACAGATGCTACGTGCTCTGAATGTACAATTATGTTTGGCAATATGAGATTATGAAAGAACGTTCATGGTGTTAGAACAATCTAGTTTTTCGTATATTTTAGGTACAATTTTATGTCGATGTGGGTGCTTATTTAAGTTACCTTTTTTTTTTATTAAGAAATGTACAGTACAGTAGGCGTGTTTATTAGAAAGTGAGTTGGTTTCTAATTGGAAAGTTTAAGTGGTTGAAGTAAAGAGAGAATGGTAGACTTATAAAGATTACAATAACAATATAGGATCAGGTAACCCTAATTTCAGCATATGCTCCTCAGATGGGTTGGCAAGAACAAGAGAAAGTTTGATTTACAGTTTGAGGCAGCTATTAGAACATTGAAAGATGAGAAACTAGTGACAGGAGCAGGCATGAATGGCTGAGTTTTGAAGAGACGGGATGGTTATGAAGAGGCCTGGTACCTGGAGGCCAAGATCTATATTATTATTATCATTATTACTGTTACTTGTTAAGCTACAACCCGTTTAAAAAGAAAGATTCTACAAGCTCAGGGCTTCAACAGGGAAAATAGCCCAGCGAGGAAAGGAAACAAAGAAATAAGAGAATTGATTAACAATTAAAATAAAATATTTAAGAACAGTAATAACAATTAAAAACTTCACATATTAACTACAAACAACTTCAACAAAATAAGAAGAGAAATAAGAGAACAGCGTGCCCGAGTGTACCCTCAAGCAAGAGAACTCTAACCCAAGGCAGTGGACGGCCTTAGTACAGAGGCTATGGCACAACCCAAGACTTGAACAATGGTTTGATTTTGGAGTGTCCTAGAAGAACTGCTTACCATAGCTAAAGTCACTTTTACCCTTACCAAGAAGACAGTAGCCACTGAACAATAACAATGCAGTAGGTAGCTCCTTGAGTGTGTTGTCAGATGTATGAGGACAGAGGAGAACATTAAAGAATAGGCCAGACTATTCGGTGCATGTGTAGGCAAAAGGAAATAAACCGTAACCATAGTACTGTCTGTCCAGTCAAAGTACCCAATTACTCTGGCGGTAGTATCTCAACGGGTGGCTAGTGTCCTGGCCAACCTACTACTTAGTATAGCATAGTAATAAATTGTGTTAATGTATGAATCGGAAATATGGAATATAAGACGGAAAGAGAAAGCAAAACTTGAGAGTACCGAGAAGATAATATGGATCATGGTAATGTCTGTCTACTTGAATGATTGGAAAATTATATAATAAGAGCAGTCGTAGTAAAGATGTAAGGTGAATTGTCGTGACAGAGATGGTGAAGAGGGCATAGGAGGAACCTGTTAGGGGCCTACGATAGATAGAGGGAGGCAGAGAATTATATTGCGAGATGGTGAAGGATGAGGGTACTTTTGATAGAAAGCATTGCAAATGGCACTTTAGGCAACCGACCCCTTAATGTAGGTATAACGGTGGGAATTATGAGATTGACTGTTGCCGTAATGTTATTTCAGTAGAATTTATTTCTGATCTGTGCATATACCTCATGGAAAATAAAAAGTTTTATTTGTAATCTGTGCTATTTCGCTACTTCGAACAATAATTTCTGAAATAGAAGTTCCTTGTTTTCTCCCTGTGAATTCTTGGTAACCTTCCCCTTCAAGAAGGTGCTGAGAGCAGATAAGGTATTATTTTATCAAGAGCATTTTGATCCTGATGCAAAATACTAATGTGATTATTCTTGTCTTGATTAAATATACTGCAGCAATGATGTATACACGTTGAGAATACGGCCAACTTTGTTCTTTTCTGTATTATTGTTTTAACTTTGTATGTTAATGAACATAAGCCTCTTTATTTTTTTTATTTCGATTTACTGTATGGGGAAATGAATATACGTTCCATGTTCAATAACTGCGGCCATGGATATTTGGCAATTGAATGGCCTTAGAAATGAGGTGTGATGTGTGGAATTGTCTGGCATCATTATATTTTATTATTTATCGCCGTGCGATACAGCAAGTCTCCACCCGATTGGATTATCAATCGAACAGTGCTGACCTTCCACACGATATTGCTGTCTCGTCCGAACCTACTTCGTGTTTGGAAATATGTCCTTGCGTTATGATGACATATTTCCTAGCTAGAAGTTCTTTTGTGGAGGTGAGCACTGTTCGGTCGATAATCAATCGTGTCGAGCCTTGCTGTATCGTATTTCGATAAATAATAAAAGGTAATGGCACCAGGCACATCCTACCCTCATTTGAGCTTAGGACAACTGTTGTCTTCGCCTAAATATTAGATTTTGCGAAGGCCATGTCGTCACCCCTGTCTGTCTTTGTTAGTTTGTTTGTGAGTAAGTTTTCACAAAAACCACTGTACCGATTTTGACCAAACTTGGCAGTCATGTTTGGGTATGACCTAAGGATGAATCTTTTCCATTTTGTATAAAGTATAACAAAGTACAAGTACGTAGCAGTACTTAAAAAATAGCAGCAATTTTAAGTGAATTGCATAATATTTTGTAAATGTATTTATGTGAACAATAATATGCAAGAAGTACTGAACCAATTTTAACGAAACTTGGACGTGTAGGGTATGACCCAAGGACAAATCCATTAGATTTTGAAGAAATACTTCAAAGTACAATGATGCAAAAATAGAGCAAAATAGACTGCTTGCTGTGGCGAAGGCATGCTCTCAGTGTTCCTCTAGTTTATGCATATGCTGTTACTGCGATTTTAAAGTTTTAATTAAGTGGTTGCATTATATACACCCTCCTTGTGTATCTCTTAATTACGCAACGCCATTTTTTTTTCATCAAAGGTTTCTAGTTTTCTTTTGGATTTAGATTCCATGCAACTTACTATGCTTCTTCAGCAGGAATTCGAACATCATGAGACTTGGCACGTCTAAAGTCGGTGCAGTATTAGGACACCGGATGTTCTTGTACTAGATGTACGTAATTGGGTAACATTGGCTGTATATCTTTGAATACTGTATTTTACTGCATGTTACGAAAATACAACGGTATTAGTGTGTTTTAGTTCATACGCGTATCTCCTTATCTAAAGTCATTTATATTACGTGGACGTAGGGGGGGATCCAGTCAATTAATATGGCTCGCTTGCCATTACATAACTGCCAAGGTTAGAATAAAGGTGTGTTCTTTGACCAAGAGAAAGTTTTTAATTTGGTGGTATTTCGGCAATATCATGAACGCTTGGTATATCTATATGAACCCACTTGTAATGTCCAATGTTTTATGTAGATTGACAAGTTTTATTTGCTTCCTTTGTCCATTTGGCTCAATTAAATTAGATTTTCTACGAACATAGCTGCATATCGTAGGAGTGCTAAAGATTCTTTAGATTTCTTCGAAAATATATTTTATATCTTAGCTTCGGTTCACCTTCTTGATAACAAATTTAAAACAATTTCAATGTCTTGTTATATGTATGAAGTGAGTTAAATGCTTCCTGTCAATGTGCTATGACGTAAATTTATAAATGCTGTACCCTGTTTCAAGATGCCATACAATACAAGCTTGCGAGTAATGCCAGCTTCCTAGTGCCTTAAAAGTTTTCATAGTTCATTTCATCATTAAAAGTTTTCATAGTTCATTTCATCATTAAAAGTTTTCATAGTTCATTTCATCATTAAAAGTTTTCATAGTTCATTTCATCATTAAAAGTTTTCATAGTTCATTTCATCATTAAAAGTTTTCATAGTTCATTTCATCATTAAAAGTTTTCATAGTTCATTTCATCATTAAAAGTTTTCATAGTTCATTTCATCATTAAAAGTTTTCATAGTTCATTTCATCATTAAAAGTTTTCATAGTTCATTTGATCATTAAAAGTTTTCATAGTTCATTTGATCATTAAAAGTTTTCATAGTTCATTTGATCATTAAAAGTTTTCATAGTTCATTTCATCATTAAAAGTTTTCATGGTTCATTTCATCATTAAAAGTTTTCATGGTTCATTTCATCAAAAGTTTTCATGGTTTATTTCATCATTAAAAGTTTTCATGGATTATTTCATCATTAAAAGTTTTCATGGATTATTTCATCATTAAAAGTTTTCATAGTTCATTTCATCATTAAAAGTTTTCATGGTTTATTTCATCATTAAAAGTTTTCATGGTTCATTTCATCATTAAAAGTTTTCATAGTTCATTTCATCATTAAAAGTTTTCATAGTTCATTTCATCATTAAAAGTTTTCATAGTTCATTTCATCATTGTTATTCTAAATGACGCTGCCACCAGTTTTTATTGGACTTTGTTACTGTATCACTGTACGTGTTTTTTATTCCCTCTCATTTTCCCCTACCTGTTTCTATTAATATAATGTTAAATTTTAGACAACAGTTTTAAACAACTGTTGTTGTTTATCTCTCTAAAATACTATAGTGACAGGATCTGTAATGAGTTACTCCTCGCAACCTGAGTCGATGAGTCAACGGGTCAATAACGGTGGAGTAATATCAGTATTTCCCTTACCCTTCCACCATTTCTCTGCTTTAAAGGCATATTGTTTGAAAAAGCCTGATCTTCAGAATTTGGTATGGAGGGATGCTTTGCTTGTTGCCTGTCTTTCAGAACCGGTTTGTGATATTTACACCACTTGTGGTTTATGATGTGGCTTGAATCCCGTGATGTGATCAAAAACTCGATGCGCCAATTTTTTATGTATTTTGACGGAAAACAATCGCTCGCGTCATTTTTCACGTTTTCATCCAGTCAGACCAAGGATAAAATGATTGACAATTTGAGGAAAACTAATGAAAACTTCATTTGGTCGAATGGAGTTTCTTCCCCCTCACGTTCACAGATCTCCAGTAGATATTGGATAAAACCAGTCGTCGTAACCAGAAATATATGCAGGTGTTCAACTTCTGGCTGAAGGGAAATTTATCCCCAATCGTAGTTCAGGTTTGGTGGGGCTATAATTACAGTATTTCAATAGAGGTATTTACTTTACGATAACTTAAATTCTACTTATTATAGATAATGTAAAGCGAGTCAAATGCTCCATTGATCAGCATAGAGAGTTTCACGGAATGGGACCATTGTGAAATAAAGAAAAATCAAGGAAATGATAAATGCACAGCATTTTTAGCGCATGCTAGACATTGATTAATTTCAATGAATCGGCTTTTCTTTGCAAATTAAATATTGGAAGAAAATGATTGCTCCGAGTACTTAATAACACAGGTGGATGAAAAGATTTAGTTCACTCATCATGGTTGTTATTGACGTCATCAATCTGGTTGGTTCTCTTGCCAATTCTGTCATTAATGTGAGCCAACTTCTAATAATCCAGGCCATCTCGAGCCAACGATTGGCACAGAGCCATTGCTATGCTTACCAAGAGCTTTTTATAGGGTTTTGAATGTCGTGACATTAATGTATTTTATAGTTATGGTACCATTTAGAGTCGACATTGAGGGTACGCTATTCTGAAAAAAAAAATGATGAACATGGATGAGAGAGAGAGAGAGAGAGAGAGAGAGAGAGAGAGAGAGAGAGAGAGAGAGAGAGAGAGAGAGAGAGAGAGACGTTATTTTGATTTTAAATTAGTGATACTGCAAATAATTTTTGGAGGCATTAAGGTCAATTTGATTTCTCTCGAGCCTCGCGGTGATAATGATGGTAGTTAGTAATTTCAAGTGTCTTGTTCGAATATCAAACCGAACGATTATAGGGAAATGGACACGTTTTCTGAAATCACTTTCATTATTTTATCTTAGCTCGTTTTGTGAAATCACTTTGCATTATTTTATCTTAGCTCAGCTAAGTGAGAGGAAATCGCTAGACTTGCGTTCGTTGCTCCATCGAAATCATTTTATGCTGGCCAATTTCCTCGACCAAACCTGTCATTATCATTCAGGTTTGTGTGAAATTGTGTTCTTGTACCTTGAAGATGCGTTTGTAATGACAATATGCTTGCAGTAAAAATGTTAGTACTATTACTGTTCTTGTATATTCTTCAAATAGTTTTAATTCTAACCTAGATTTTCTTTATAATCTTTGTAATCCATTGACAAGAAATTTTAGGTTATAATTTTTTTTTTTTTTTTTTTTTTTGCTTTTCTTCGTGATCGAATACACGAAAGGTGCAAAGTAGTTGCAGGGTGGTTCCAGTAGGTATGGAAAAAATTCAAAGGAAAGTATGTTAATTTCAGCGTGATGAGTAACTTGTAATGTGATATTAAATTCTGGTTAAATAATGAGGTCGACGTTGACGCTGTCAGGTTATAGCCATAACATTTCAAGCTGTCATAACGGGCCATATTTTTTTTAAAAAATTTCCTCTGTCATTATATATATTTAATAATATATATGTATATATATACACATCTATGTATAGTGTATATTTGTATGTACTGCATGTGTATATATGTATGTATTTATATACTGTATATATATATATATATATATATATATATATATATATATATATATATATATATATATATATATATATATATATATATATATGCGTGTGCGTGTATGTATGTACAGGGATTGACAACTGTTAGCCACATTTTACTATATCTGAGGGTCGCATGATATTACACATATGCAAGAAATATTACCTGGTCAGTATATACTGATTTTTTTTTTTTTAATTCTTCCTTATTTTATTTCTAT
The DNA here is from genome assembly GCF_036898095.1 of Palaemon carinicauda. Taxonomy (NCBI): domain Eukaryota; kingdom Metazoa; phylum Arthropoda; class Malacostraca; order Decapoda; family Palaemonidae; genus Palaemon; species Palaemon carinicauda. The sequence goes on along the minus strand of NC_090762.1, from coordinate 42,751,164 downwards.
TACCATGTTTACATGAAGCTGGCATCTTTCATTATTTTCATATGATGATTACTGGTATAAATAGTTATAGTTTCAGTAACCTAGAAAGTCGCAAATGCCGCAGGTATGTGTGTGTGTGTATATGTATATGTATATATATAATATATATATATATATATATATATATATATATATATATATATATATATATATATATATATATATATATATATAATATATATAATATATATATATATATACTATATATATATATATAATATATATAATATATATATATATAATATATATATATATATATATATATATATATATATATATATATATATATATATATATATATATATATAATGCACTATTGTAACTTGTAAAGTTTATTACGTGCCCTTATATTTAGGCAATGGTATATTTTACCAAGAAAATCTTTCTCCTCCATGTACCACCATCCCCAAATTTATTCAATAAGTCCCATTTGCTTCGGTCAGGCAGCTGTGCCCACTTACCCAAGTGGCTGTGAAGTTCAGAGTTGAAAGCGCCTTTTGCATCTCCTTCCTCTTAACCACGGCATTCCTTTGCATGCTACTTATAGTCCGCCATGATTCCGGGGACAGAGTAAGCGTGAAATGAAGGCTATACATCCTCGCCAATTGAAGTAAATTAGTCCCCCTTTAAGTCGGATGTTTCTTGACTGGACCATGGTCATCTATTCTCACGAGTAGCCTAACCTGGCATCTCTCCATTCTCGCTTCCAGCTACAGTACTTCGCTATTATCCTTTTAATACTTTGTGGTCTCTGCCTTCCTCATATTATATTTAGCCATTTTCCTGAAATCGCTTTTAAGTGGAATCAAAATATGGGGCCGGGGAAGCTGACACTTGATATAGCGTTGCTTGATTTTTTTATGAGTGATAGTTTTAAAATATCTGGTATATATCCCCATTAATGTGCCCATTTCTTCATTAGTTACAAATGTTGAACATGTACAGTAGTACATCATGTATAGAATAATTTGATGTAAAATGAACATTTCTAAAAACCACCTTGGGTAAAACTTCCTTTATTTACTTTTAAAGTTAGGTCAAGTTAATTAAATGAGAGGAGAACTTCACCATACTAATCATTTACTATTTAATTTATTTGTTTATAACCCATGAAATTGTAGATTTGATCTCCCTGCATTTACTTCAGAAGCTCCTTTTTATTTTGGCTAAATCTCTCTCCATTTCCTTCCCTTTCATATCCATTTCTGCTTCACACCCTTTTCCCAGCTCCTATTCCTCGCCAAACGTCGGAGTTTTTTCGTGCCCCTATTCCCCTTCTTCCTCTAAACCTTTGCCCCTATCCCCCTCCCCCTCTAGTTCCCCTTCCAAACTCCCGTCCCCTATCCCCTCCCCCTCCAAACTCCCGTCCCCTATCCCCTCCCCCTCCAAATTCCTGTCCCCTATCCCCTCCCCCTCCAAATTCCTGTCCCCTATCCCCTCCCCCTCCAAAATCCTGCTCCCTATCCCCCTCCAAACTCCTGCCCCTATCCCCTCCCCCTCCAAACTCTTGCCCCCTATCGCCTTCCCTCTCCAAACTCTTGCCCCCTATCGCCTTCCCTCTCCAAACTCTTGCCCCCTATCGCCTTCCCTCTCCAAACTCTTGCCCCCTATCGCCTTCCCTCTCCAAACTCTTGCCCCTATCGCCTTCCTCCCTCCAAACTCCTGCCCCCTATCGCCTTCCCCCCTCCAAACTATTGCCCCCTATCGCCTTCCCCCTCCAAACTCTTGCCCGCTATCACCCTCCCCTCCAAACTCCTGCCCTCCCCCCCCTCCAAACTCCTGCCCTTTCCCCCCTTCCAAACTCCTGCCCTTTCCCCCCCTTCCAAACTTCTGCCCTTTCCCCCCCCTCCAAACTCCTGCCCTTCCCCCCCCTCCAAACTCCTGCCCCTATCCCCCTCCCCCTCCAAACTCTTGCCCCTATCCCCCTCCCCCTCCAATCTCATGCCCTTATCCCCCTCTCCCTGCCCCTATTATCACTCCCTCTCCTCCAAACCCCTACATTAAGATTCGCAACAATTATTTGAAATGGCAAAACTGATTTTTCTACTTGTGAAATGGACAGTTTTACTCCATACAGCATATGTTTTTAATTTCATCCTTCTATTTATGTATATCCTCTTGGGTTTTCAGTAAATTATTCATTTAGTTTTATACTAAAAAGGTGGTATTGTAATGCTCTAGTGGATTCGTTTTATGTATTGTACAGCTGTGCTCTTGTCGATTTAATTCAGTTTTTAGTAGGGTTAAGTTAATAAGTCGGAAATGTTAACTAGAAGATTTTTTCATTACGGGAAGGAACCCCTGATGTGAATTACTTAATATATCCATAAACATAATTGGTTTGTTTATTTTCTGTACCTAGTGCAAGTGATTAAATAAATTTTTATATTTTGCAGGAGTTGGTTTGGTGATGCGGAAGATGGGTAATACAGCTACTCCCTCTGTAGAGATTACTCTGGAAGGTGACACCTACAGCCTAAAGACCATCACTACCTTCAAGACAACAGAGATTAAATTCAAGTTGGATGAGGAATTCGAAGAAACCACAGCCGATGGCAGAGTGGTGAAGGTAAATGTTATTAAGGGACGCTTTAATACTTTATACAATGCAATAATAGATAATGTAGCTTAATGTATATGCAATCATTTAATAACTATTGATCTTAGTATTGCTATGGAAATTTAATCAGTTTTTCTATCAACTTCATAGGCTTAGTTCTTGATACCCCCCCCCCCACTTTCCAGCTAAGTATTTGAAATGACTTGGTAGGATTCTGAGTTAATTGCTAAGCTTTTCTCTGCTTGAAGATATCACATATCTAGTAACTAAAAGATTTAAAAGTAGAAGATGGTCATTAGAGCGAAGGCTTCAATTGGCTTCTTGGATTTTGCTACACATCTGGCCTTGCTAAGGATACACTGCTTACTCCACTGTATAGCTACAACAAGGACATGGATGAAGTTTTGTATTCTCATGACCTTTTTTTAATATACTTAATTTTTGTTTCTCTGCCATTTAGTAAACTTTGTCACGTAACCATGATTAGCAATTTTGTGGAGTTGGCAGGTGCTGTCTTAGCTAGCATAGAAATGTACCAAAATTTATGAAGGTGACTATACATTCTGTATCTTACACTAAATATTAGGGTAACACGGTCTTGCTTATTATGAAGTTTGTTTATATGTATGTGCTATATCAAAGTAGGCTGTAGATAAATTGTATGGGAAGTACTTGGAGATGATTAGTGACAAGGAACAATTAAAAAGCCATTTGATAAGGAACTAACTGAAACGAAGCCCTTTAAGGACCATTAAATTGTAGTAGACAAATCTGTACTATATGGGAGAAGAGGCATAAACCCCACAGGGAAAAGTTGAGGGTCGAGGGCCAAGAGAACTCTTCACATCCAGTCTTCATATTGGGAAAATGTGGGTTCAAGTAATTATGCAGGCTCTCAATAGTTAATAGATTAAAGTTCCGTACAGTTAAAAGTAGTTCATATATTCTTCTGGGTGTTTAGTCTATGTAAAACCATACAAGCAATTTTATCTTAAGTAATAAATTTCAAGCACAGTAATTGGTTAGTGAAACCCCATCATGTTGAATATAGAAATTCATTAAATATCTCATATTAATACTTTAGATAGAGAGGCTATTGATGTTTTGAGATAATTCCTCAAGCTGGTTAAGTTTACGATCAAATCCTTATTGTTTGAATAATTTTTCTTTTTTCCTATCCTATTCTAGTCTACAATCAAATTAGATGGGAACAAACTGATCCACAACCAAGTTGGAGACAAGGAGAAGAAGGAAAAGGATTCACTTTTGACCAGAGAATTCACAGACACAGAAATGATAATGGTAACTATACAGTATTCTTCTTTGCATTTACCTTTAAAAATTAGAGCAGAAATATTTTCAAATCAAAATTAATTTTAAACTGTTCTTCCAGAGTGTGCAGACTGGGGTAAGTATGGAAATAATTATATTGGTAAAGTAAGAATACTGGAAAAACGTTGTATTTGCCTGCTAATGTTAGTGTAGATATGTAGTAATTAAAAGTTTGTAAGAAGCCTTTGATTTATTAAAAGTTTGTAAAAAGCCTTGGAATTTGCAAAAAAAAAAATATACTAATTCACTTAGGGTTGATTATAACTTTAAAGCTTCAATAGGTGAACTACATTTTTTGTGTGTAAAAGTACAGGGTACTAGAGATTTACAGGACCGTAGGCTGCTGTAGGACTTTATTCATGGAATTTGACAAATTTGTCAATGCAAGTATCCTTCAATCTTCACAGTAGATTAAGTAAAACCACCTCAAATATTGAAAACTTTTAACTATTTGAGCCATAGGTTTGGTTAATTTGTAATACCCCAACCAAACAACTTCACTGTACTATTATTATTAGTCAAACTACAACCCTGGTTGGAACAGCAGAATCATACAGTTCCACGTGCTCCCATAGGGAAAGCAGCTCAGTGCATTGCTGTAATTCTGAAAGCATCTTTTAAGCAGAAGCAAGTGCCAAGTCAGGTGGGGCAATATTTGTTGCCGTCCAACTTAGTAAATTATTTCTGCTGACTGAGTAGTCCCATTGTCTTCTTTCTTTATATTGGTATGAGAGGAACATAGTTACTGGCAATTGCTGATGCTACCTTTTTCTTTCACAAAAGAATGTTATAAATTTTCATAGCTGTCTATTTTATTTCTTCTACAACGCGTGAATTATCTGCAGGATCCGATCTTCAGCTATTGTGTGTCTTGTGTGTATGGTAGATTTGAGTCATTCCAGTGTTAGGCTGAATTCCTCTTCCCTTGTGTCGTCATGCCCTTCTTGTATGTCCTCACTTGTGGAGGAGTGAACTTTGTCATCTCCATTTGATCATCTGTTAATGAATCAAACTGGGCCTCAATCAGGTCTTTAACATCATTGGTAGTTAGAACTGTAAAGCCATCTCCTGCAAGCAATTTTCCCAGCCTTTCTGCCTTATCTACTGGCAAGTGATGGATTTTGTCAGAGGGGAATTCTTAGTATTGATGTAAGGGTATCATGGCTCCACAAGTATACCCATTCTGAAGAAATATCTAATGGGGTGAACCCTCAGTCTTGTGTGTGAGTGATCAAGAGGTAGAGTCCCTTGGCCATGGCTACTGCATTATTGGAGTACAAGCCAAGTTCTATATAAGAACCTGGAAGAAAATTCTAACCTCAGCAACCTGTGGATTATTAACTCCCACATGCCAATTTCGGGAGCAAAGTAAACAGATTCCACTACTCAGGACTTGGGGCCTGCTCCAGCAGAAACTTCTTAAAAGGTCTTTGCCATTTTCAAGCAATGTTAGAGGAAGAATTCTCATGTTTGCGGTCCTGTAACGTAGTGCTCGACAAATCTTGAAGCTTATGTGGGTTGAACTGCCTCTCCAAGCTATCAAGAGTGCAGGTATATAAATTCCTGTGAGATTAAATTCTGAGCAAATAATTCTCGCAAAATTTTGCCATTGGCAATCTAGGCTAAAAGACTTAATGCACCTGTGGAAGCTAGTCCTTCCCCAGACAAGATGACTAGCAAATAACATATCTTGTCTGGTGTTGCTTGTCTTAATGGAAGATCTCCATCTTTGTGCAAGTGTTGAGGGCCAGAACCTAGGGTTCAGGCAGCTGTGAGGTATCTTGAACAATAGCGGTAGTTACATTTTTAGATTGAGGGGTAAAATGTACTGGCCTTTTACTTGGTAATTTTTCCCTTTCCTTGGTGGGCAGCAGTCTCTTGTTATTCACTAGCTGGGATGATGATGAAAGTACTTGGCAATACATTTTAGAATAGTCTCCCCATCCTTCCTAATGAGTGGGAATTTGGACAAATATATGCACCTGTGTTTTCATAAGACCATACATTTAGAGAATGTCCAACACACTTAATGCAGTCTTCCCTTGACTGTTAAGTCCATGGTAGTAACCTAGCCAAGCACCTGCCTCCTCCTTATATCCAGGTTATTAGGAGGATGGCACAATTACAATGTTATTCTTGCTTAGTACCAGTATTTGGCATATCCATGAAAGGTAACCCTCCTGCTTGGTTAAAGGGACTAACATCCTCCTAAGGATGTCTCCTGTTAAAGGACGAGGTTTGTGTCTGTGTAGAACAAGTTGCAAATATTTCGAGTAACGCTTCCCGAAAGTTTTAGTTTTTGGTGTGTGTGTGTGTGTGTGTGTGTGTGTGTGTGTGTGTGTGTGTGTGTGTGTGTGTGTGTGTGTGTGTGTAAGGAGGGGGGAGGGAATGTGATTCACTACCTGCCAGTTACTGTAGATACCTCTCATATAGTAAATCTTACAAGCGGGGTTCCATCTTTGCTGAAAACTTTTATTAAAGGACTTGGGTATAATTATATAGAGGGAAAAGTATACAAACAAAGTTTTGAGATTTTTACATACAGCTGTATTATAAAATTTTAATTATGAAAATAGTTCGGCTCTCGTTCATAGATCTTTGAACTAGTAAAGATCATATACTGACTGTATTTAGTGATGTCTTTGAATTACAAATTATTTTTTTCATTCTAGGAATGCAAAGTTGACGATGTTGTCAGCAAGCGAGTCTACAAGCGACAAGATTAAACTATTTGAAATTAAATGTGTATCAGGTATTTTTATTGTAATTATTAGTTGTTGCTGAATTTTTCAAAATCTTGTCTTTTTACTGATTGTCATGGCCATTAAAACCAGTCCATGTCAACCTCTTTTAGTGGTTTGGTTTTTGGTTTAAAGGTTAGTTTAGTTTTGTATTCCTAGGTACAATCTTGAATTGAAAAAGACAGCTTTTATAGTTTGTCAAATTGATGATGCTTGGCTTGTAAAGAGTACTATAAGAAGTGTCTGCCTTTTGTAATCTTTCTATTAAATATCAGTTAATAGGAATTTGTTTTGTTGTTCCACTGAACATAAGTTTGTGTATTTTGGTTAACTAATTGACAGAATGGACATCCTTGTATGCATATAGTGTGATCTGTTGACTGGACTGACTAAAGTAAAAATATCTTGGAAGAGTTTGAGGAAGCAGTTTAATAAGGATTGTCGCGTAAAAAATTAAAACTATTAAATCACAATTAATAATACAATGATTTGACTGCATTAAAAAAGAGAAAAGAAAAAACTTGGTTTCTAAATCACCAAAACTATTAATCTGAATGTAAGCACTACTACTGTCTTGCTCAACTTTGAACTTTTAAGAATACAAAATCACTATTTTCATATAAAATCAAGTTTTTACAAAGAGAGAAAAAAAAATTGGGGGTTAAGTGCTGTGTGGTCTCCAAGGATTTAACAGCAAAGGACTAAAACAGGGAACCAAATAAAATATGATTACCAAAGAAAAAATGTTGCCCTGCTCTATATGCTTAGTGTATCAAATGTGCAGAGCACTGACACTGATATAGAGACATATTATGAGTTTAGGCTCTTATTCTTGCCACAGCATCTTCATATGATGCACAGCTTTTGAGAAAACGTGTACCAGTTATCGCCAGCATACATCACAAGCCCCAACTTTTATTATGGAAGAAGACTATCAGGGGACCACCACATAGCACCAACTCAAAAATAAGTATCGTTCATCAAATTTCCTTTTTGAGCATTGGAGTACTGTGGGGTCTCCAAAGGATGTGCATCAACACCCAAATAACTTGTATTTTCCACAATGACATCCATCCACACCAGGACAACTACTAATCACAAACTTGCTTTGCACTTGGTGATATGACAAAAAGTTAATACAAAAAAGGAAAGCTTCAAAGGTCAGATGCAACAACACAAAGGAGGAGTAAGCATTGACTCTGCTACGCAATATAGTCAATTTTTCTAGATAGGCATATTACGACTCGCAAGGGTGCCCTTTTAGCTCGGAAGAAGGAAGAAAAATTTGACCAATCAGAGAGCAGGAAACTTTTCCGAGCTAAAAGGGCACCACTGCGAGTCGGTGCAGATGAGCCTCATTAAAAAAATTGAGTATAGTGGAGAACGGTTGCCAGATTTTCAATACCCTGTAATTCATCTGTCATCTCCAGCTCATGCCGGAGTACTTGGAAAAATTTAGACAAAATGCAAATATTGGTTTCTTAGTGTTTGTACATTGCAAATAAAAAAAATTCCTTCCAAATACTAAAGTCTTTATAAAGACAAACTTTTTTCGGGAGCAATTTACTTCATGCACGTTTTGTTTCACATAAGTTTACGTAAAAACAAGTTAAAAAAGAATACAATTTTAATAGTAAGTTCCTTTAATGCATATTACGCAATCCTTATAGTAAGCAAAGCCATTACACAACAAATGGTAATGTGTAAAAATCATAGTTCATCAGTATAGTTAATCAGTAAACAGTTTTACTAAATCCTGACAACACCATATAACAATATCTTTAGATACTGAAATTCTACCTAAAACATGAGGCTTAACAGTACAAAAAATATAAGCAAAAACTAGAAAACGTCCAAGGGAAACTAGTAATGCTCCAACTGTTATAAATTCTTGGCACATGGAAATTATTTTCAAATAACATTTATAGTGCAACAGTAATCCCTAGAATCACAGTTTTTGCTCCAAATTAAATATAAACCACACAGACAAAAAATGTAAATTCAGTTTTTAAATAAATTATAAAATCTAATACAGTAAAAGGTTCAACTGGCAATAACAACCTTCATATTATTTAGATGCATTCCTGGTATACAATTTGCTCATAACAATCTTGTGTCCTTCACTATAAGAATTAATACCTATTTAAAGTCTTTAAACATGGAGAAAATGATTAAAGCAAATGTATATAATAATGACCTGAGATGCCAGCTAGAAAAGACGATTAATGGCAAAGGGAGACAACTTGCTTAGGCTTAATCATTACTACTAAGGCACTAGCAACAATATGTATTTAGTAACAAATTAATACCTTGTACCTACCCGTGTAAATATTTTCTGACAAGGCTAGACTACAAACAAGGCTTCTGTTTCAGGAGTATGAGCCACAAACCTCTAATATATAAGAAAAGAATTTCACTATACACAGTACTAGAGAAAACAAAATTAACACCCATGGTTCAGAATATTGGTAACTACTCATTGAACATGTAGCATGTTAAAAACTTCAATGAAAATCTTGAGATTTTGAGTCAAGAGGTGATGACAGTAACAGAAAAAGGCAACTACACAAGCTTGAGTGTCGAGAGATTTACACAAGAAAAGTATAAAATTGAAAAAAATTTAACAAAGCTTACTCAACTTATAACAGTACTTATCTTGGTTTGCTATTCTAGACATCAGACATTTATAAAAATCTATATAGGTACCTAAAATCTGAATGGTCAAGACAACAGTGCAACTGTATTCCATTTTCATTAAGTGATGTCAAAACGTAATTTGTGTCTAAATGCTCAATATCCTTGCTACTCTGCTAACCTTTAAAATGAGCACAAATGAAAACATTGATTTTAACTTTTACCCGCTAAATACTGCTTCACATTTTTTTTTTTTTTTTCTTAAAATTTGCAGTTACACTTACAGGTGAAAATTTCAAGGATTATCTATTTTATCATGATGAATTTTAGCCCTGGAAAGGTTTTGATTGTTTTAAACTCTAAATCTTATAATTGCGCAATACCATTTGCCATCTCGTACGAATGTGACTATCAAGAAATTGTGCATATGCCCAGGATCTCAAAATAATCAACAGAACATTACTTTAGAAATTCAAGTGCCCACTTGATCCAAAATAATGACTCAAATTTAAAACTTTTCAATGCATCAAATTCAAACAACATGAATCCAAATTTATAAATAATTTAAGATCATAAAGTATATGATGAGCAAATACCAACAGATATGTTACATATCAGACACACTGATAATCAACATTTGAAAAAAATAATTATAATGAAAGCCCTTTCCATAGGTGTAACAGGAACTCAGATCTTAAGAGAAATTTATCACAGCATCGCAGCTTTGTACACAGCAAGTCTTGAAAAAGTCTTTTGAGATCATAATTAGAATCCCTTCTTACTCATTGGTAATCTGAGTGACAGGAGACACTACAGCAGTTACAGCCTTCTGATCCTTTTCATATATTCTGAAAAATAAGAAGTTGATTACCACTACCCAATAATACAGTTTCCGATACAATTACCAGTTTAAGTTTCTTGGCTACAACCTAACCAAATATTATCATTTAAAAATTCAAGCTCTTTGCTAAATAAATAGAAAAAGATAGTGTATGTTCATTTCTAACTATACCAGATTTGCATTTGTTACAAAGAGGACTTCTCAAGAATATGACCCCCGATCTTGGCAATGTTTGAAGATTCTTGCCTCAATGAGGGGGAAGAGCTTCCCTCGATTCTGCTGTCATTAGCCAGTCGTCTAAGCGACAAAGTAGACGGTTCCATTCTTGTGCGCCCATGAAGACACTAAGGGTGAGAACTTGCGGTGCTATGTACAGGCCACAGCACCTCCTTCAACTGGTATATTTGTGTTGAGCTAGAACCTTAGATACTCCCTCATGAGCGTGTGAAGCACTAAGCGCTTAGGATGGCGAGCGCTGGACCCCCCTCTACAAGTGCGTGTCGGGTTAGGCAAGTAGATGTGAGCGCGATGGCACATTAGGTTCATCATTCTCGTAAAAACACAGAAGCTTCTCACTCGTAAGTGTTAGAAACTATGAGGACAGGGCCCAAAGGTTCTGACCTTAGAAAGCTCCACGAGCTTCATTAGTCCTCAAGAAACATAATGTAGGCGATCACTCCGAAGAGTTACAGCCTATGAGAGGTTTTCTCTTCATTGGTGGTTAAAACTAAGAGGCACAAGTTCCAAAGTTCTGGGCCCCCTGAGCTTTGTTATGCTTCGAAGAGGTACAAAGTAGGCAATAACCAAGAAAAGTTGTGGCCTACTAGACACATCGATGGATAGGTCGGCAGGCATCACCACCTGTGGCAATGACCCCGTAGGGATATTGCTCAAGAGAGACTTCATTCTCTGGGGGCACAATGAGAAATGCGGAGACCGATTCACCATCATCAGCAATAATGCCGAAGGGTTATAGTCTACAAGACTCGTTGATGGGAGTGGTGGCAACCGCAGGCATTACCATCCAAGTTAAGGCCCCAGAGGAGAATGAGCTCAGACTTTTTGTACCATGAGGGTACAAATGAAGACCAGGCACTGCAAGCAGTCACCTTACTCCTCTGTCAAGCTCCAAAGAGCTTTGCGGAGAATGGAAAAATTCAATCCTGTCAGAGGAAACCTCCTGAGGGAAAACCAACAGATGAAAAACTTCTCCCCCACAGACGGGAGAGTGATCAACCTCTGTTGCTGCTGTCATTAATTCTCCCCTTAAGCAGGGAGATTGTTGGAGAGTATTTGGTGAAGGGTTGCTCTCCCTCGGAGGAGAAAGTCGCTCAACACCTGGAGGCGGACCTCCGGGCAGCAAACTATGCTTTCTGTCAACAAGCAAAGCTCAAGTTGAAGGTCGGCATCTAGTGTTGCCTGTGAAACATAGCCGAACTGCCTCTGCTCTCATTACTACCCTGAAGCAATAGAAACGAAGGTGGGCAGAAATAATGTATTACAGTAAAATGTAACACATATGAAACCAATTATGTATGAAGATGAGGAAAAGTTTAAAATTTTAGGCCAGTTGGTTTTTAATAGGACTTGAAAACCAAGTAAAGCAGAGGCGATCAGACATCGTCCATTTTCTTCTTAGCAGAAATGCTAAGTGGCTTGTGTTGGCTACTGTTTCGCTGTCGCCGAAATGTATCTCTATAGCATAGCCGAAATGTATCTCTATAGCATAGAGCTGAAAGGTTTGTTATGTTGCCGGAACAAGTAAGTTTTGTAATTGCCAAAATCATACAATCACTGTTTAAAAGAAGACAAATACAAAATCAAACAAACTCCATCACATCTGATCATTCTTGCAATATATAATTTTTTTTATTTTTCATTAATTTTATCTCATTGCATTATAAACATTTTGAAAATATTTCAAACAACGGAGCACTCAAAAAGACTAATCACTGTTAATATAGAGCAAATGTGTTACTATGGCAACTGCTAACCAGTGATAACATGCAGTCAAAGGATTAGTCACAGCTACACTTGGTGGAATCTTTGTAACACTAGAATTTTGTTTGTAATCATTTAAAAAACTTTTGGATACAGAATTCTCAACTTGTATCAATGTTTTACATTTTATATCTCAACAGCACATGGGCAAATACCTGAACAATTCGTCCATTATTTGTGACAGCATTTGTAGAGTGTAACCAGTTGTTGTCTCTAGAGGTAACGGCCAAGTTGGAAGTATATCACAATTAACACGACCACATGCAAGACATGCTGCAGCTACTTGGGTAGACGGCCACTGAAGAAACAAATAATCTGTAAGATGGTCAAACTGTATTTCACACACAAAACATTTTAGCCATCAATTTTAACTTTTTTATTCACAAAGCCCATGCATATTCTGAATGTACCATTAATTTCTAAATAAATATTTCATGGATTGGCATTAAAATAATACTCCTAATTAATTTTTCTGCTCTAACAATATTTTTCAAAATTCAAGCCTAACACCTATGGGATATATTTTTATTTTCTAATAATTTTAGGAAATTAACACTTGTGAAAGAAGGAATTCAGTTATTCCTCCCCAATTACAAGCATTAAAATAATTTGTTTACATAATCTACATAAGTATGCTACAAAAATGAGGTTTCTTAACAATACTATATACATATTACAGCATTAATTACCTTGTATTGATCTGTCAAGGAAGTCCAATGTTTCTTTCCAAAGTAGCTTTGAAGCTTGGAGTTTATTAGTTATGGTAATACCTTTCATGGTATCACCAACTATTATCCCTCGAGTTAAATAAAACTCCGCAAAGTGGGCCGCTGTCACCTTACCTGCAATTAAATTTCCTAAGTTATCAGACCTTTTCTACTAATGAAAATGCAGATGTATAAAATATATATCAACACATGCAAATTTTTCAGGATAAAGGTATGTAGCCTAATCAAAAGTCCCCCAAATTTCCAAGTACTTTGTTGGGGATGAGGAACTTCAAAGAACATGAACCTATAACCAACTCTTTGCTCAGCTGGATAGTTGAACTAAACCAAAGCAACCAGCTCTTTTTTTTAGATTTTGCTTATAAATTTCTTTCCCTTCAAGCAATTAGGAATAATCTTAGGAAGATGAAACTACTATGACATAAAATATGTTTAAAAATGGCTTTGTAGTGCAATCTCTGGACTTTGTATAAGGCTAAAATAGGAAATCCGATATTACATAAACACCAAGGAAATATTGTTCTAAGATGTCAATAAATGTCCAAAGCACAAACCCAAGTGTGTATAAGCAAGACAGTCAAGTTCAGGCCAACTGCAGCTTGACAAAGCAGCTCAGTTGCTGAAATTTTCCTGCTATGAGTAATGATTATGTCATAAGGGGCATCATAGAAAGGAACAAACCTCCTAGCACATCTCAACTAACCCTCAACCTCCATTCACAATCCAAGTGAACAAACATTTGTCCTACTCCCCTGCACATGGCTATGGAGGAGGGAGGGTCCTTGGAGACCGGGACAATCATCTACAACCAAACAAAATCTACAAACAGATACAGTAGAAAAGTTCCCTGAGGGAAAAATAAAAAGTCTGACTCTTATCTCACTAGGTCTGACTGAAGCGTAATGACTGCCTAACATTTTGTTATTCTGAGTTTTGTTAAGGGCTTAGTTGATTTGGCCTTTCCCTCCAGACTACCTCAGTAGGGGTCATGAATGGGCCAAGTACTACACATGAACGCTGTACTGCATGGATTTGTTTCAGGTACATACATACATACATATACCAAAGGCACTTCCCCCAATTTTGGGGGGTAGCCGACAACAACAAGAAACAAAACAAAAAGGGGACCTCTACTCTCTACGTTCCTCCAGCCTAACCAGGGACTCAGCCGAGTTCAGCTGGTACTGCTAGGGTGCCACAGCCCAACCTCCCACATTTCCACCACAGATGAAGCTTCATACTGCTGAGTCCCCTACTGCTGCTACCTCCGCGGTCATCTAAGGCACCGGAGGAAGCAGCAGGTTTCAGGTAGCGTTTGATAAACTCCCTATCCCAGAGCATCGTGTAAAATTTCTTGAAATTGCATATTAGCAAAGAAAGCTAGTGAAGAGGAAATTTTTCCTACATTATGGGTTTTAGGGATGAAGACAGGATCAGCTTTTCAATTAGGGTGTACGTCAAAATACTGATAGCCCTTGTTGATCTGGGAATTTTAAAATAAACTACCTTCTGACAACATGGATCTCTATAAGTATAATTGTAAGGTTGATACAGGACAGAGGTTACTAAAGCCAAGGTGTAAAGCAGATCTCATCTCTGAAGAGGCTTTTTATTTTTGGCAAGAAAAAGGATATCCGGTGTCAGAATTAGATGACAACCAGGGATTATTCCAATGAACTCATGGTCACTATGGAAGGCTGCTAGTTCACTGAATCTGTAGAGTAACAAATTTCTTGGGATGTCTGTCTCAGTCTCAGGGCCTATTCCCAAGCTGGTGTTGGGAATTTGCTGACGAGGTTGTTCCTCGTTGTTACTTCACATTTGCTTTTGTTTTGTGGTCTTACACTATTGAGATATTCTGTTCAAGAGGCAAATCAGCAGTCCAGTCTTTGTCAAACTTACCGTGGCCCACTACACTGTAAACCATAGAGCACTGCTTACCCATCGGCAATTCCTTGTATAAATAGATGGCAGGAAAAGCACATAGAGGATACAGAGCAATGGGTTTCCAAGAGGGTCGGTGCTGACACCGATTCTATTCAACATCTAAATAAATAACCAGCTGCAGTACCAGAACATCTACTGATACATATATGCAGACAACCTGAGCAGCATTTCCACTTGATCGTATTCCTTCATCACCATCGAAGAAGGACTGTCCAATGCCCTGACTACCCTCTCCACCTACTACAAAAAGTGGCCTCTCAATGTCAATCCATGCAAAACACAGGTGTGTGCCTTCCAACTGAATAGTCACCAGGCAAACATAATTGAGGTGACGAAGAACTGGAAAATCTCTCTTTCCCAGTTTACTTGGGTGATTCTTGGTCTGAGGCAGTGAATACTCCATGCTCTTTGGCCAGAAGTGGAGCTATTAAAGCAGCTGTCCCTAAATAATCCTGAATGATAATCAAATCTTTCAAAATCAAACATGTAAACATGTTGGAGGAAACATTGAATGACACTCTCTCTCTCTCTCTCTCTCTCTCTCTCTCTCTCTCTCTCTCTCTCTCTCTCTCTCTCTCTCTCTCTCTCTCTCTCTCTCTCTCTCTCTCTCTCTCTCCCTAATAGGTGGAATGGTGAAAGGAACATATTTTTCTCTTGAAGGAACTTCATAACAGGAAGAGTCACTGCACAGAGTTCTCAAGCAGGATCTTCACCCTCCCGAGGCTACAGACAGCTACTTGGTTATCTATGAAAATCTTTATATGGTAGTAACAGGGACCAAGTCTCTTCAATGTTGAGAAGACCACTATCATTTCAAACATTTATTTGAAATGTTGCAAACTGAGGTGACTGTTTCCCATAGTTCCCTGAATGATATCACTAACCAGACAGGGGTGAATCTGTATGAAGGATCATGGTAATCGGGGGAAGGACGAATGGGACCGACATGGTCCCCAAACCTTCTGAGCCACCCTTCTCCACACCCAAATGAGATATTTCAACCTGTTCTTTATCACTGGGTCAGATCTTGAGGATAATTGAGGACTTAAAATATCTAGTTGCTGCCAGGTGGAGAAGTAGCTCAAAACAAAGAATCTAATCTTGGTTAAAATTCTTTGCCGAGTTGCTTTTGTAAGGCTTAGTGTGGCTTTCTCCATATTGTAATATCTTTCTTGGAATTAGTTTTAATTTGTAATATCTTTCTTGGAATTAGTTTTAATTTTGCAAAGTTGATCAGGAAACCCAGGTCCTGATGAACCTACAAAATTTTAATTAAGTGTATTTAAGGCATAATTCTTTTGTCACTGCCTAAATCAACCAATCGTCAAAATGAGCTATGATCTGAACTTCCTGCAACTGCAAGAGTTTGACTACTACCTTTACTAGATTTGTAAACAGTCCTGGGATGCTATGAAAGATAAATGACATTGCTTTGAGGCTGTAAACACCCCTCCAGGTCCAAGCCCCACATATTAGTAACTGGTGGACTTGAAGAATAGCCGTCATTTTGAATGGATCACCCGATATGGTTGTTGAGATTAGACAGGTCAAAGACCACTCTTCCCTCTGGGGAGTGTTTCTTCGGTATGCTGAATACTATACTCTGGAATTTTAGAAACCTGCACCTTTTTACTACTCCTTTTTCAAGTTCCACAGTTCTGGCTTGGTGAAATTTGAATTGTGGGAGTTCTGAATCCGCAGTATACAGTACTCTGCGTTCAATGATCCTGAAAAAGATGAAGACAACCCTTAATCCAAAGCCCCTCATTGATGAGTTCCTTTACCTCTTTTGCATCAACCCCCTCTATTTCCTTTGGATAATCTCTAATGGTCTCAGCTTGCTCCAAAGCCAAAGTTTGACTGACTCTGGGATTGGGCTTTACTTTGAGCAGAGTAGCATTGCTGTCGCACTTCCTCTCAATGAAATTTTGGTATAGGTCTAGGCTTTGGATTGGAAAAGGGGCTGATCTCTTTGTGGGTTGCCTCTGAGCCTGCTGCTGGATCTTATAAGCTACTAATTTATAAAAGTAAACCATCTTTTTTTAAGAGGATGGCCAAAAACCTTTCCTCATCTCTCTCCACTATCTTTGGCTTTGCCTACTAGGGCATAGGAGAAGAAAGTTTTGCCAAAATTCCTTTACCTTTACTTTCTCTAGACAAAATTTTGGTTGTATTTGGGGCCTCACCTCAAACTTACTCTAAAAAACATTTTGCAAGACCACATAGATGGGTTTACAAATTAGCTTTACAACCATCAGAGTGGGTCTCTGAGGCCCCCCTATAGGCCACTTCCAAAGAAACCACAGCAGACAACAAGTTGAACAAGGTGTGCTGGGCACTGAATTCTACTGTCCTATAGTGACCCGAGACTAAAGAAAAATACACTCTTTGGCCAG
This sequence comes from Palaemon carinicauda, assembly GCF_036898095.1. Classification (NCBI taxonomy): domain Eukaryota; kingdom Metazoa; phylum Arthropoda; class Malacostraca; order Decapoda; family Palaemonidae; genus Palaemon; species Palaemon carinicauda. Next base: position 42,733,945 of record NC_090762.1, on the reverse strand, counting down.
CTAAATCACCTTTGAGGATAATTGAAAGCTTAAAATTGCTAGTTGCTGCCTGGTGGAGAAGTTGCTCAAAACAAAGAATCTGACCTTGGTTAAAAGCTAATTCTCCCTTATTTACTCTGGACAGCAATTTCAAAATTTTGTCCAAAAGGGAAGTTTTCTAGCATGGCACTGTAATTCCAACCACAGAGGCATCTAGTAAGCTGTGGTCTAGGTGAAAATCCCTAGTGTCTGATATGCTTCAGCTAAAATATTCAGAACAGATTTATATATAGAGCACCAGAACAACCTCCTTAGGGGCTAGCTGGGGACATGTTCTATGAGATGGATTTTTTAATCTCCAAGTCTGAAAGTATTGAAAGGTTCTTAAATTTGATGTCATCGAATGGCATGTCCATATACTTGTGAAAAAAAAAAAAATATATATTTTTACTCAGGCCAAAACATGCATACATCACAGGATTACCAAGGTTTTCTTACTGAAACTCCCTCTTCATCCATAGCAGAGGCCCCCTCTCCCACTTCCCCCAACTACTGAGTCTTCAATAATTGGAACAGAAAGAAGAGCTCCCACTGTACCCTTCCTAAGAATATGGGAACCCGAAGGCCACGTGACAACTGAACCCACAGGAATGGGAGGAGGATTCCAACCGAATGCCAAGCCACAGACGAATCCTCAGGCTGGAGCAGAAACAGAGCAGACAGCATGCCAAAGCTACCTGGATGAGCTACACCTGGAGTTTGCTGACTGTGGAGGGAGCAGATCAATGCCTCTAGTACTCTAGCTGAGGGAGGCATCCATGGGAGATGCAAGTATACCAAATCAAGGCAGACTGGTAACCTGCTTAGTGGAACCTTGACCTGGATGTAAACTAAACAGCTAAGTGGTCATCGAGATGTTTCCTGAGGGATACTTTGAGAAAATCAAAACCTACTCTCAGGAACCCTGCAGCAAGGCTGCCTCCTCTGGGCAGTCTAGGTTGCTTTCAAATTTAAAATCTAGACCATGGAGAAGGGCCTGGTCCACTATGACCACATTTCTGACAACCCTAACTGCTAAATGGTGGCACACAACTGAAGTGTCGAGGTGCATGCGTTGGAGATTTCCGCGTCATGCACACAAGGGAAACTTCTGGCATGTAACCAATATAATCTCTTTAGTTTCCAACGTCTGAGATAAATAGCCATTCATACGAGCTAAGCACATTTGGGAGTAGATGATGAACAAGTAGATTATTAAATTCAGCTGAAAACTGATGAACATCAGCCTGCATAATATACATGGCTTGGATAAAGGCAGATGACAAAGGATCACGATCAGAGGTGGAATTCTGAACCTCGCTTTGGAGGGGAGGAGAAACTACATCAACAAACAGGTTATAAAATACTTGATGGTCATCCTTTGTTATCAAATCTCTGGGAGACTGTAACAAAGGATCAGGCAAGGGAAGATCAGGGCTCGAAAGGGAAGGCTTGAGCTTCTTATTCATCTTTGAGGCCGAAGCAATCGGAGGAGAACAATCATGCTTGGCAGCCTACTTCCTTCATTCACTGAACTTCTCCCACTGGGTGGCCAACTACTCCTGACACATTACAGGGGGTATCCATTGGGCACCTATATCCTATACACACAGGGGATGAGGATTGATGTCGATGAGACTCGAAGGTACCACAAGGGTACCATTCAGCACCAGGGCTAGTACGTATCAACACTTGCTTCAACTCATACAGGAGAAGATAAAGAATAAAAGTGCTGGAGGAGGTCAGTAACATAAGACAGTTCACCTTGACAACCAGAAGCAGAGTGGAGATCCCAGCTACGAGCACCGACACACCGGCCCTCAAAGAGAATGGGTGATGTAACCACACAAAGTTGCCAGATCATCGATAATTCATCACATGTCTTGACAGGCTGTGCCAGAAGCAACTCAATTAAATGACAAGGATTTGTATCCATTTAGGAACAAACTCAACTTCATGCATTTTCTGGACATCTCTCCACTATATATTACAGCAAAAGCCAAAAGTATTTTTCATGTACATACCTACATTCCAGTTAAAAGATTTCAATATATACTGTTCCATAGAATTGAAAAGTTTCAGTGAATATTTATTGTTCACTAGAGAATTGAGGTCTGTAATACTGGGAATTTTTTCTTCAGCTTCTTCAAATTTTGCTGGAAAAGAAAGTTTGTAAACTTCATTCCACTAATATAATTAAAGTTCCAAGTCTTATTTGCTTTTAAGATACCTTTTATATTTATATAATGACAGTAATCCTAATTTAATTTGATAAAAAACTTAAATTTTTAAAAGAATTATTCAAACAGTTACTTTTAGTCCATTTATTATTCACTTATGTGAATGGCTTGATCAATTTAATAAAAAATTAAGAATAATAATAAAATCATGTAGATTTATTTACATTTCAAAATAAATCTCTACTTAATTGGCTTCATTTATATAGCAGTTAATAACATACATTACTATACTCTTCAATGTGATCCATACTACAAAAAGTGCATGTCGCTAGTGTTTAGCATGTTCTACTCATCTGAAGGCTAAAGCCATCGAAGGCATCTAATAAATTGAACTCATTTTATCAATAAATAAGCTTGACAAAAAATATGACAAAATTATAAAAAATTGACATACCTGCTATAAGAATTGTTGTGAGAGAAGCGAGCTTTAGTTGTTGCTTGGAAATGCGGTGAGTTTCCATAAATCTGTCTAGTAGATAGACAGCAAGATGAGTAGTTAGTACGTTGAGCTTTAATGTTTCACATACTATGCGAATTAAATCAACAAGATAAAGTCGCACATTCAACTGAAATGAAAAATTTGATTAGATTTGAAGAGTACTGTATTCATTTTGCACCTCTCCCTTTTCTTTCTTAGTTTTAATTTTCCTCCTTTCTTTTGATCCTTTTACACAGGGCTGTTAAAAATTTTTAGGTTTTGTATCACTGTATCATAAATTTCCCCTACTAGTAGAGTAGAAAGCAAAATAATCTGATTTAAAGATTCAAATTAATTATCACTACAGTATTGTACTATATAAAAAGAGAGGTTTTATATCTTAAAATATATTACCATTGGTAATATATTTAGGATACATTTCTACAAACACTAATAAAAAAATTCTAATTAGTGCTAATAGATGGTTCAAGAAACCCTAACCCGGAACTCGAACATATTCATTATTTCAATAGTCACCCAGTATCTATTTTGTATAATCTTCAAGTACAGCTTCCCAACAAAGTAGAAGAAAAGATTATTCTGGATTTTATACTATCCTGTTCAAAGTGGTATACTCCTTCACCACCCCACATCTTACTTACGAGCATTTGCTTCACCAATACTTACATGCTGAGCACATGCGACATTTAGGTGCATGGAAGGATATAGAAAACTCCTGAGGGATAGTGAATTCAATCTCAGAAAAATAACCAATTGGAAAATAATTTTTATTTTCATACAAACCCAAGTCCCTTACATAAGAGAATGATAGTAGCGCAAGCTGGAATTCAGCAGTTAAAAGATTTAACAAGGTAGTTGTCAGCCCATTAGCCGAGAGGCGCCTCCTTGCTCACAGACAACTCATTTTCATTGTAGCCGGGACTTACTCAGGGGTTGGTGCTTGCAGAAGACTTCTTTGACTTCATACTGCCATCTGTTGCTAATTTTATGAACTACTCACTCTGCCGCTGTCTTCATTCTTATTACGCTGACACTAATCACAGAAAATCACTTTGCCTGGTATATGAAGGTGCTACCAAGCAACACCTCTTTTGTGTAGTCACCACCAAGCAAGTCTATCCCTGTATGCCCTGGTGTTGTGGAAAAATTAGTTATAATGGGAAAAATACAAATTACGCCTTCCCGAGGCAGGTACTTAAACTATAATAAAGCCAAGGACGTTATTCTTTGTTCGTCCAAATTGGACTTGCCAGCAAAAAATATCATAGTAAAACAATAATAAAATATTGATAACAATAATGGTTCAAAAATCGTAAGTGACTTAACCAAGAACCTAGATGACAGAATACCAGATGGGCAATATCAACGTGAAATTCCAGCGAGGCAAACAAAACAACAATGGCTGCCGACGCCGAGAAGGCCAAGCCAATCCAAAATTAAAATCCACACTACTGGAAAGAGAACAAATGCCCTGTACTGTAAAAAGCTGTCAAAACAAACTATGGTACTTAACATTGGTAAAGGTGAAGTAGTAGCGTCAGTCATGATGAATTATATCCAAAAACGGGAAAAACGCCTAGAGCACAAACAAATACGACCAAGTCCAAAACAGAAGGATGTCCTAGAGGGCGCTCATGTTAGGTGTCGGTGGCGTGGTCCAAGTGTGGTTACTAGGGCCTCTGTTACGGCCCTTCCCTTTGATGAAGGAATTATCTAAATGGAAGACAGCCAGTGAATAGTGGTTTTTCACACTCCCCTGCTTTATACACGACAGCCACAAGGTGCTCGGGCGAGGGTAGTAACCTCTGCATTCCATGCTTTTATCTTTCTCTGGTATATTTGGAAGATTTATATCAGAAAAGTGTAAAGAAGGACCTTTTCACCTGGCGTCATAGGTCTCTCCGCAGAAATAGATTTTTCCTTCGTCAAAATCCCTTTTATATCAAGTGGTTTTATACTTTTATTAAGAATGTTAGTTTTTATATTTTGGTCCGTCAACCTTGTCTCATTATATTCTGTTTTTGCAGTATGCCCTACTCCCTGTAGAGCTTGGAGATGGCAATTAGAATTGCAATCAAGTAGAGAAGCATACTGTAGACATCTGACTGTGCATACTGACAGAAATTCCCAAGTGTGAAGGATTTGACAAAAACTGTTGTGAATTAGCCCATACAGTGGACAGTGGGAACAAATCTATTATCAGACATACTTTGTGTATCCTGTTAACCTATAGAATTGATGGAGTGACGTCAACATTCCTCTACCTTATAAACTACTGTGAACTTGGTATAGTAATCCAGCACTGAATAGATTCTCATCAATGATGCAATGAAACAATTTTGACATTTCTTAACCTGCTAAGCGTCACCCACGTGATAAACCGTTCACCACGATCTACTCGGTACTGCCTTCAACTGCATATTCCGTTAATGACTTTAACTGCCTTCATCAAATCGTCAGTCTCATGACAATACGTTTACTCGTATAGTAAGTATAGGATCGTCAATTGGCAACTCTCTCAGCATATGGGGGCTGTAAATAGAAACTTATATGATGTCTGGCAACTATTTTTCTGAAGGTAGCTTGATGTTAGAAAACTGGTTTCCTTTCAGTGCACTTCGGGCGTTCATGCAGATAAGGTTGTTTGTTGTTCCTTTTACAATGAGCGGTCTAAAGGTGAAGGCTATTTCTTTAGATGAAATAAATGATATTCATGTTGAGGAATTTGATAATGATAACCTGCTTGATAATGAGAGCACTAGTTCTGAATCCTCCAGTGATGAGCATATTGAAGAAACAAAGTTTTCTTTCGATGCCAAGAGCTAAAGTGACTCGTTGCCAAATGAATGGACGAGATTTCACAAAACTATATAGGAAAGGAAACGTCGAGAGAGAGAGAGAGAGAGAGAGAGAGAGAGAGAGAGAGAGAGAGAGAGAGAGAGAGAGAGAGAATAAAGTGGATAAATAATGTGCAAATATATGACGAACATATTTGAAAACTACAGGAAACGATATCGAGAGAGAGAGAGAGAGAGAGAGAGAGAGAGAGAGAGAGAGAGAGAGAGAGAGAGAGAGAGATTAAAGTGGATAAATAATGTGCAAATATATGACGAACATATTTGAAAACTACAGGAAACGATATGAGAGAGAGAGAGAGAGAGAGAGAGAGAGAGAGAGAGAGAGAGAGAGAGAGAGAGAGAGAGAGAGAGAGAGAGAGAGTGTGTGTGTGTGTGCCTTTGTTTTTGTTGCGGATCCTAGCGTAAGATTTACGATTGAAGATAAAAAGAACCCATTATAATATTCAGTATTATGTAGGCTTTTGAAATGAAATAATAGTAGTATTAATTGTTTTTTGGCCCCACCATTTAATTAATATCCCTACTTTTAACTATAAATACGAATTATAAGCATAAAGAAATGATATTAACTTTGAAAAATTATCATTAGTGAAAGGACCGCTCAGGGCAAAAAAACCGTAACGGTACGTTAGCGGCAACCTGGTCCAGGGGGGACGCTTTACTGCTATCTGTATAAAATCCTAAGTGTTTTGACCCATACACCTGGTATGGCATTTACGTAATTGAAGTTTAGCCTTCATGGTAGAGAAGGGTACCTTTTCATTTGCTCTCGCTAGTGTGTTACAATAATTTCATGACTACCTTTGAAATACCCTTGAAAAAATATGAAGAATAAGATATAGAACCCCTAAAGAACTGTGGGATTGTTCCATAGGTGTTCATTCAGCTTTGTATTTTGAATATGTTTGTCTATTAATTTCACTCGAAACAGCTTAAACATAACCTGAATTAGCATATTACAATATTGTATTTTTTTTCACTCAGGAGCAAGTTGAACTTTTTTTTCCTTTTATCTTATAAACTGGAATTGTTTCCTTACCCTTTAGATGTCCCTTTCTCAGCCACTAATTTAGTCTTTTTTTTCTTAATAAATATCATTGTTTTTCCCCTTTTTTCTGTTGTTTTGTTACCTCTACTAATGTTAAGTACTTGAATAACCTGAAAACGGCTTACCTCTGAATAATATTAAGCAACTACAGTTCTAGCTGGGTCCCCTTACGCAGTATAAAATCAAGGGGTAGTGCCCAGTTCATCCTTGATCGTTTTCCTTTTACCCAGATTTCTGGGGATTCTACAGTTTCTTTTTGTGTAGTGAAATGTTGAAGTGTGGTCGGCATTCAGACAATAGGCAGTCTGCGTGCTACGTCTGGACAGTCCGCAAACCACTACAGTGTCTTCCTATTGAACTAGTAACAGAGGTGGTGTCAGTAGTAAGTTTTAGTCTATCACCGTACATTTAACACGGTACTTGTGATGTTTATAGTTAGGATCAAAATAAGCTGATGCTTAGCAGGATTGAAGGGCAATAAGGTGCTGTGAGCTACCAGTGACGTTGTTGGCGAGTGTCAGTGACCTCTTGTAAGGTTGAGTAGATTAGTGTATTTCAGCAGCTTAAGGACACATGTTGTTGCTGTAATGTTTGCAAACCCTTACTATTAGCCAAGAGTGTATACCCTCACATCTAATTTGCTCCTTTGCGAGGGGCTTGTATGAACTAATTCTTTGCTGCTATTAGCAAACAGCCAGTAGATGGTGTACAGTACTGTACATGTATTTTGCGAGGGATGGAAAAGTTCTATAAATATGAAAAATTCTAAGATAATTTGAATTTTTCCTAACCATACAAACCTTAGCTATTTACATTGGGTTTACCTTTTAGCACAGCTGAAATGGCGAGCCATTAGAATTTAACGAGGGTATATTACCCCCGCGCTAATTAGTGGAGGGGGGGGAAGGTAGCTAGCTACCCCTCCCCCCTCACACACAGGTGAATGCTCACTTTCACTTTGAGGTAGGACTTGTCTTGGGGGACAGGGCTGGCGGGCAAATATGTGTAAATAGCTAAGGTTTGTATGGTTAGGGAAAATACAAATTATCTTCGCATTTGTCATTTATTCCGTAACCGAAATACAAACCACGCTATTTACAAAGGGTGACTTACCCCTTAGGTAGGGTGGAAAGTCCCCAGCCATACTGGCTTTGGCTTTACCCGGGGATTCAGAATCCGAGTGAGTCGCACTCGAGAAAAGGAGTCCCTGTACCTCACAAGTTCCTTGCTCCGCAAGGAACCGTGTGGCCTACATAAGCTTGTGTGTGAAGGAGGAAGTGTGACCCGTCCTAGGCAGTTGACCTGGAGTTCCAGAAGGAACTCTGGGTTAGGACGTTCCCAATACCACCTCGTCAGGGTATGGGGGACGCGACAGTACTGACTCAATACTCGGAACACAAGGAAGCATGGTTTACCTGCAGAGGTTTGAGGTCAGCTATGCAGAGACCAGGATGCTGTTTCCCCGTAGAGGGGACGATGAAGAAAGAAATAAGGGCCAGACATCCAAGTACCGACCAAAACCGACGTTGCTTAACCTCGCTGGACGGACGAGAAGCGGGGTTTCCAACGTGGTAAGGCCGTTGACTCAATATCATGGCCAGATACTCCAGATGTTGAGGCAAAAGAGAGAAGGCTCCTAGTAAAATACCATGAACCCACACTCATGGTAAGCATCCGGAAGCTTGTCCCGGCGCTGAAGAAGGTCGAACCCGAGCCTACCGGAGTTGACCAGCCCTCCAAAAGCGAAGGAGGCGGAAGCCTGCACCTGTGGCTGAATTCCATGAGCTCCCTGGAAGATGAATGGAATGGGAACTGAAAGTACCCGTCCTTCCGATCCAGGGTTTAAGGAGTGCTGTCGCCTCGTTACCAGTCTGATCGATTCTGCTGTTCTACGCTGGACGAAGTTTGTTCGACAAACTTGATCAGGGCTGAGAGGTCGACTACGGAACTCCTGACTCAGATACTTCCTTACAAGAAAGGATCGACTGAAGAAGCCGGGGGTGAAGCCGTCGATGATCCCATGGAGGACCTTCTCCTAAGGTATGGATCATCCTGCCCAAATGGGCAACTCTTGCCGACCCTATGGCATAGAGGTTCAGAGACACTGAATTCGCTGACAGAGACGGCAGGCGCGATATCCTTGGCTGATCACAGAGATCGTGCGGGAATGGGCATCGGGAAGCTGTCATCCGGATGAGAAACCTTGAGCATCCTCCCAGCGAGAAACCTGCAAGGGGGAAACTGCAATTGGACACCTTGTCTCAGTTGTCGTAGCTGATAACTTAGGCCGACGTGGTTGAAAGAAAAAGGCGCTGGAGCCCTGCAGAGTCTGGAAGAAAGCGCCTAGGAGGAGTGAAAACGGAAGTCGATTTCCTCCGCACAGCCGCTGTCTAAATCTCTGTCCTTGGGCACAAACAAACTCTTCTCAAGGATGGAAGGGTGTTTGAGGTTGTCGACATCCACGGATGAGACACCCGAAAGGAAGCCCTCGATCAGCGCGTCCAGACGGTCCAACATTGAGCTTGCCCGCAAGTTAGATACTTAACGACGAAAGGCCAAGGTGCCTGAGCCCGAGAGGAGGAAAGTACCCATGATCTTCCTGTAGCTTCCTTGAACCAAACCTTGGGCCGTAACCGAGGAGGGAAAGGACCTGGTAAGCCCCCTACACGAGGTGGAGAAGAGGAAGGGGTAAGCAGTCACCCCTTGGCCGATGGAGAAACCTCGAACGGAAAGCCCCCCGCCAAAAATCCTTCCAGGGAATGACGGGGAAGGGCTAACCCAGGTTCTGAAAAGAGGAGTGTTGCTCAGACCTCCCTGAAGATTCTTCCTTTTCTTGAAAGTGCCATGCTCTGCGTTTACGGGGTGAGGCCGTGTTCTGGAAATACGCTCCAGAAGAACTCACCAGGGCTGGCCATGCTGCGAAAACCCCAATGGGAATCGTGGTCGCAATCGCCCTGGAGCTCGCGCGATGGTAAATCAATGATTTGCGCGTGGGCGAACGTGGAAGCGCCCATGCGCGGTCACGCAGGAACGCAAACGAAGGTGAGCGAAGGAGTGCAGAAGGAGGGCGAGCGTGGTAGGAAGGGCGAGAGCTGGTGGTTGGCGAGCGATAACCCATAGACGAGCAATGGACACTGCAAGAATTAAGCCGACGTTCGCGCGACGGGACGCCGGCGGTTCGCGCGACGGGACGCCGGCGGTTCGCGCGACGGGACGCCGGCGGTTCGCGCGACGGGACGCCGGCGGTTCGCGCGACGGGACGCCGGCGGTTCGCGCGACGGGACGCCGGCGGTTCGCGCGACGGGACGCCGGCGGTTCGCGCGACGGGACGCCGGCGGTTCGCGCGACGGGACGCCGGCGGTTCGCGCGACGGGACGTCGGCGGTTCGCGCGATGGAAACCCCGTCTGTTCGCGCGACGGGAAGACCGTTGGTTCGCGCGCTGGCGAACATTGGAGAGCATGTGCGCAGACGCGCTGGCGAACATTGGAGAGCATGTGCGCAGACGCGCTGGCGAACATTGGAGAGCATGTGCGCAGACGCGCTGGCGAACATTGGAGAGCATGTGCGCAGACGCGCTGGCGAACATTGGAGAGCATGTGCGCAGACGCGCTGGCGAACATTGGAGAGCATGTGCGCAGACGCGCGGGCGCGCAGGCGAGGGTGGGCAGGTGAATGAGCGCGTGTCCGAGGCGGCGAACGCAAGCGCTGGCGCGATGGCGAGGAAACGCGCTGCCGCATGGGTGAAGAAGACCGCTGGCAATGTGGATCAACAGGCGATCGGTGGTGAGCTGGTGAGCGCTGACGCGCAGGTGGGCGATGGAGCGTCGGCAAGCGACGGCGCGTTGGCGAGCGGTGGTGCGTTAACAAAACGCTAGCGAGCAGATGAAGAATCGCGCGGGTGCGTAGGCGGTTGCCAACGCGAAAGAGAGTAGTGATGGTTAGCGCGCATCGCGCTAACAGAAGGTGCGCAGGAGCATTAGGAAGGTGAGCGCTGAAGCCAGCTGTTAATCAGGCGATCCTAGACGGTCAGAAAACCGTTGGCACCCATTGGTGCGTGGCAAAGAAGGGCGTGCAGATGTGCGCTGGCAAATGAAGAAAGCTGGCGCACAGAAGGACAGAAGAAAAGGTGAGCGCTGGCGAGCAGGAGGAAGATCTACGGCAAGACTCAGCTACCGGAGATCGTGGTCCACAGCAGGCGAGCGCTAGATCGCTACTGATGGTGGTCAGGGGAACTGACACGCGTGGCGATCGTTGACGCGTAGGAGTTCGCTGGCGAGCAGGTGAACGTTGACGCGTCTAAGGTCGCTGGCGAGCTGATGATCGCTGACGAGCAGAAGGCAACGCGTGGAAGTCTGCGCATAGAAGAAGAGTCCTTGACCCAGACCCGAACCGAAGTTCTAGATCGCGAGGGTGAACGTGGGGGCACAGGGCGCGAAACAGGAACCAACAGGAACAGCAGAGATGATCATCATGAGAGCGCTGACGAACAGGAGAGCGCTGGCGAACAGGAGAGCGCTAGCGATCAGGAAGCGCTGATGAGCAGGAGAGCGCCTGTGCGCTAACACTGAGCAGGAGCAGGAGCGAACACAGCAGAAGGGCGCTCAGGGAAACCCTGACACGCAAGGGAAAAACCCCCGTGGGAGGCAACCCTTTGCCCCGAAGGGATCGTTGTCCGTCGGGAGACAGATGTCCATCAGAAGAACGTTGTCTGTCCGCCGGGAGACTGATGTGCGTTGGAAGACCGTTGTCCGTCGGGAAGACGAGATCAGACTGCTATCCATCTGCACCAGGCCGGAAGATCAAGAAAAAGGCGCCTCTTAGCACCCTTATAGGGAGATGAGAGGCCCTTACAACGAGGCGGACGGTGAGCCTTACGGCGAAGGAGGCCAACAGCAACAGCAGCAGAAGAAACCTCCGAAGAGGAGTCTCTATGAGTGTACTCTCTCGCGAACGAAAGAGAAACACTTCGTAGAAGAGACTGGTCAGCCAGTGACCTAAAAGGAGCAATCCTCCGAAGAGGGGCTCCTGCAGTTGCCCAGCCCCTTGAGCGAAACTGCAGGTGTGACCACTCAGCACCAAGAGCATAGTCGCACGAAAAAAAGGCAAGAGAAGAACCCCCCAAAAGGGGAAAAACTCAAGCCTGGACAGGAAAAACTTCCCTCAGAAGAAAAGTTACCCACCCAAGAAGGCAAGCCTCCTGAGAGTTCTAAAATGAACTGGAGATCTGTCAATCGTCGCGGGAGTACTTCCAGTAGGAGACACGCCCCTGATGAAGATCCAAAGGGGAGGCAGAAACAGCCGAATCCCCAGGCCTCCACAAGACAGCTCACACCGTTGCCATATTACAGAAACGAACTAGATCGGTAACTGTAAAAAAATAAAACAAAAATCATTAGTACACATTTATTCCCCCGGGAAGGCTCCGAAGAGGAATCCCGAGGGAAAGGAAACAAGTATTACACAACAGGCACGTGCCCTCACAACCACTTACAATCACGGAAGGAGAGCTGTAACCAAAACAGAATTATAACAATTATAATTATGAAACTATGTAATTATGTAATTAAAAAATGAATGAACACTAAAGAAGGAACGAAAACCCCGAAAGGAGTCGTTCTACAAGCTGAAAAATTAACAACTACAATTAGATTCATAAACTAATTGAGACAAAACGTACGGCGTAGCAACCCCCCACACGGAAAGGAAGCTACGAGGGGCGTAGTAAAACGTAGTAAAAAGGGTGAACGACCTCAAGAAAGAGAGAGAGAGAGAAAGACCGAAGTCAAACTCAATCGCAACCCATAAAATTACGCCATGGTGGCCTAACTGCCGAGGACTCCACGGAGATATCGTACACTACACACACAACTCTGAAAAGGAGACTTACTGATTTCTTTACTCAAATATATACACAAACATGAAAACATGTTTACATATATATTGAGTAAAAGAAAAGTAAGCGATTAAGTAAAGACAAAACAAACAATGGCTGCTAAGAGAGGACCAAGAGAGACGTCTGTCCCAGTCCGAGGCAAAAGTGAAAGTGAGCATTCACCTGTGTGTGAGGGGGGGGAGGGGTAGCTAGCTACCACTCCCCTACCCCCCCCCCCCCCCGCTAACTAGCGCGGGGGTAATACACCCTCGTTAAATTCTAATGGCTCGCCATTTCAGCTGTGCTAAAAGGTAAACCCAATGTAAATAGCGTGGATTGTATTTCGGTTACGGAACAAAAGGGATTTTGACGAAGGAAAAATCTATTTCTGGGCGAGGAACCTGTGTCGCCCAGTGAAATGCTCCTTGAACTACATAGATGTGCCATACTGTAATATGATATGGTGCAGTTACCTACTAGTAAATTACATAATAATTGTGTTGGCATGCCAATTGTGTAAGAAAATCTTTATTTTTTTATACATAAGAGGATATAAATATTTAATTTTTTCCACTTTCTTTTGTAATGATTTTATTTATTTCATTTCTTTCCTTAACAACTTAATCTATTTCACACCTCTACCTTAATAGTCAAGTAGTCTATAAAGAAAATCTTACCCAAAATTAGAGTTATAGTATAATTTTACCGAAAGAACCCTGTGAAATGTAGTGCAGCTGGACTGGGGTCAGTATACTGAACAATAAGTCTGTGCTATATCTGGCCTAAGTCCATCAAGTACTACACTGCCAGTAATTACCGACACCTCGCTGATTTGCTGAAATCATACTCTTACTAAAGGTAAGGATCTGTATCCATGTAGGAACAAACACCAGTTGCAGGGCCCTAGTATATATAGTAGATATTTTACCCCAATAATTTTATGAGCTTTCAATACCACTACACTTTGTTTTAAGAACCATCTGAAAAAAAATGATATTTTCATGATAAAATAAATTTTTGAATATACTTACCCGCTGGTTATATAAAAGAGCTGAAGTCCCCTGACACCAGGGCAGAAAATTCAAATCTCGCGCTATCGAAGATACACCAGGTGTACCAACCGCACCCTAGCGGTAGAACAGGTGGAACCACACACCATCTCCAGTTCTTCCATGCCTCATAGCCATACCATAGGTAGTCTCTAGAGGGGAGGAGGGTGGGTGTTAAATTTATATAACCAGCGGGTAAGTATATTCAAAAATTTATTTTATTATGAAAATATAATTTTTAAATATAAAACTTACCCGCTGGTTATATAAAAGAGCTGATTAACACCCCTTGGTGGCGGGTCAGAGACAGCTACCTATAGAAAATTCACTTAAGGGTTACATACAATAAACTTAAGCGGTTCTCACCTGATAAGGAAGCTGACAGCAATGATACTCTGCCTCATTTCGTCCGCTATCCTTAAGAGATCCAGTAATCCACTCGGGCTGAAAATCTCTAGGAGCTGTCAAACGGTACAACCACCTATAACATGACAGAACCTCAACCAATACCCTTGTTCCGGGTGCACTCGAGGAACAAATTGACCACCTAACCAAATCAAAGATTGCGGAAGACTGACGCCCAATCTCCACAAACAACCATAACAAACGAGTTCCAAGAGATAGAAAAGGGGTATTAGGAAAAAAGGGAACGTAGTGGTAGATCATTCACCTACTATCGCATTTGCCGCTATAAAAGGACCCAACGTAAAAAAGTCCTCATAGCGAGTCTGAACATTCTTCAAATAATGGGATGCAAAAACAGACTTACTTCTCCAAAATGTTGTATCCATCACACTTTGCAGAGAACGGTTCTGTTTAAAGGCCACTGAAGTCGCTACCGCTCTGACTTCATGTGTCTTGACTTTGAGGAGCCTCTGATCCGACTCATCACACTGAGCATGAGCTTCTCGAATCAACAATCTAACGAAAAAAGACAAGGCATTCTTAGACATGGGCATCGAGGGTTTCCGGACTGCACACCACAGAGCGTCTGAGTTACCTCTCAGATTCTTAGTCCTGTCCACATAAAGCCGTAGCGCTCTAACTGGACAGAGAACCCTTTCCAATTCACCGCCAGCCAAATCAGAAAGGTTAGAAATCTCGAAGGATTTGGGCCATGGCCGAGAAGGGTTCTCATTCTTGGCCAGAAACCCCAGTTGCAAAGAACAAATGGCTTTCCCATTCCGAAAACCAATGTTCCTGCTTAAAGCGTGTACTTCACTAACTCTTTTCGCAGTGGCGAGGGTAACCAGAAAAAGGGTTTTCAAGGTTAAGTCCTTAAATGAAGCCGAGTGTAAAGGCTCAAATCTGTCACTCATGAGAAATTTAAGGACAACATCCAAATTCCAGGCGATGGGAGCTGTTTGAATCTTCTTGGTCGTATCAAAAGACCTAAGTAAATCTCGTAGATCTTTATTATTAGAAAGGTCTAGGTTCCTGTGTCGAAAAACCGTCGCCAACATACTCCTGTAACCTTTAATAGTAGATGACGAGAAGTTATGCTTAACTTTAAGGTCCAAGAAAAAATCTGCTATTTGGGAAAGCGAGGTACTGGAAGAGGAAATCGCGTTAGTCCTACACCACTCCCTGAACAACTCCCACTTGGACTGATACACCTTGATGGTTGAAGACCTCCTTGCCCTCGCAATTGCCTTGGCTGCCTTCTTCGAAAATCCTCTAGCTCTAGCGAGTTTTTCGATAGTCTGAAGGCAGTCAGACGTAGAGCTTGGAGGTTTAGATGATTTCGGGCCAAGTGAGGTTGTCTGAGAAGATCGGGTCTCATGGGAAGGCTTCTCGGAAAATCCACCATCCATTCCAGTACCTCTGGAAACCAGCTCCTTGACGGCCAGAACGGAGCTATCAGTGTCATTCTGGTCTCCTCGTGCGAAATGAACTTCTGAATCACTTTGTAAAGGATCTTGAATGGAGGGAAAGCATAAACCTCCATGTGTGACCAGTTCATCAGAAAAGAGTCTATGTGCAAAGCTTCAGGGTCTGGAACCGGAGAGCAGTAACACTCCAGCCGTTTGGTCTTCGCGGTGGCAAAGAGATCCACGAGAGGTCGACCCCATAACCGCCACAGACTCTTGCAGATGTCCGGGTGCAGAATCCATTCTGTGGAGAGAACCTGACCTTTCCTGCTGAGTCTGTCTGCGCTCACATTGTTGACCCCCTGGATGAACCACGTCAAAAGAGTCACCTTCCTTTCCTCCGCCCAGACGAGAAGCAGTCTTGCAATCTCGTACAGAGGCCAAGAGTGGCTCCCGCCTTGCTTCACAATATAGGCCAGAGCTGTCGTGCTGTCCGCATTGACTTGGACCACCTTGCCCCTGATCTGCTTTTCGAAGCCGATGAGAGCCAGATGAATAGCTAAAAGCTCCTTTTGATTGATGTGGAGAGAGGTTTGCTCCACCGTCCAAGTCCCCGAAAGCTCCTGCTTCTCTAGAGTGGCTCCCCACCCCGAATTGGAGGCGTCGGAACACAACACGAGGTCTGGGTTCCTCTCAAGTAAAGACCAGCCTTCTTTCAGTCTGGGCTCGTTGTCCCACCATTGAAGATGAGACTTGATGGAAGCCGAGATGGGAATGCAATCCCTGTCGAGACTGTCCCCTTTCTTCCAATGGCGGTTGAGATGACACTGAAGAGGACGCAAGTGCAACCTCCCCAGGGTCACGAACTTCTCTAACGACGAGAGAGTCCCCAGAAGGCTCATCCAATCTCTGACGGAGCAAAGATCTCTCTTCAGGAACGTTTGGACTTTTAGGAGGGCTGCTTGGATTCTCACCGACGACGGAAAAGCCCGAAAACTCCGACTGTGAATCTCCATCCCCAAATAAAGAATCTCCTGGGATGGAATCAGTTGTGATTTTTCCGAGCTCACCAGGAGACCCAGTTCTCTGGAGAGATCCAAAGTCATCTTGAGGTCCTTCAAACAACAATCGGCTGAGGAGGCTCTTATCAGCCAATCGTCCAGATACAGAGAGGCCCTGATTCCCCTCGAATGCAGCATGCTTGCCACGTTCAGCATGATCTTGTTAAACAATAGAGGAGCCGTGCAGAGTCCGAAACAAAGAGCCCTGAACTGGAAGACCTTGTTTCCGTCCATGAACCTCAGATAACGTCTGCAGCTGGGATGAATCGGAAGGTGGAAATAGGCATCCTGAAGATCTAAAGAGACCATCCAATCGTCCTTCCTCACAGCTGCCAGAACTGTTTTTTGAGTTTCCATAGTGAACGTCGAGTTTTGGGCGTAACCATTTAGCACACTTACGTCCAGAACCGGTCTCCACCCCCCGGAACTCTTGGGTACTAGAAAAAGGCGGTTGTAAAACCCCGGAGACGTAACATCCTGCACTTCCTCTATTGCTTGCTTTTCTAATAAAAGAGACGTCTGCAGAAGCATGGCTTGCTTCTTGGGACCCTCTCTGTATTTGGGCGAAAGATCCACTGGATCTGTGACTAAAGGAGGATTGGCCAGGAAGGGGATCTTGTAGCCTTCCTTTAACACTTGGACGGACCAGGGGTCCGCTCCATTCCTCTCCCAAGCCTCCCAGAAGTGAGTCAACCTGGCACCCACTGCTGTCTGAAGGAAAGGGCAGTCAGACTTTACCTCGGCCGGACTTGCCCCCTTTGCCTCTAGGCTTCCTTCCTTCTGGTTTAAAAGAGCCTCTTCCAGAGGACTTCCCACGAAAGGACTGAGGTCGAAACCCAGAAGAAGATTCCTTAGGTTTACGAGAGGAGAATGACGGAGGCAAAACTTTCCTAGTCGAATGAGTAACTAAGTCATGAGTGGCCTTCTGCGTGAGGGCAGTAGCCACCTCGCCTACCAATTCCTGCGGAAATAAGGTATTAGACAAAGGTGCAAAAAGAAGGCCCGTTTTCTGGTAGGGAGACACTCCTGCAGAGAGAAAAGAGCACATCGTGGCCCTTTTCTTGAGAATTCCAGCTGTAAACAAGGCAGCAAGTTCATTGGAGCCATCCCTCACACCTTTGTCCAAGCAGGACATCAAATGAACCAAACCACTAGTGTCCGTTTCCGTCATATCAGAGACCCTCTTACTCAAAGCCCCCAGAGCCCAGTCCAAGAAATTAAAAACTTCAAAGGCCCTGAACAGACCTTTAAGCAAATGGTCGAACTCTGGAATGGACCACCAAATCTTCGTTTTCCTTAAGGCAAGACGACGAGAAGCATCTACCAAACTTGAAAAATCCCCTTGGGCAGACGAAGGAAAACTCAAGCCCAACACTTCACCAGTCTCGTACCACACACTAGATTTAGAGGCTAACCTAGCGGGAGGAAAGGCAAAGGCCGTCTTGCCAAAAGATTTCTTGGAGTCCAACCAAGAACCCATTAATTTCAAGGCCCGCTTAGAGGATCGAGAAAGAACCATCTTGATATAAACTGGAACCTTGGTAGCTTTACGTAAGATGAATTCAGAAGGCGGAGAACGAGGGGCCACAGGGGTAAATTGATCCGGGAAAATTCCAGTCAGAATAAGCATAAACTTGCTAAGATCCACAGCATGCTGATAATGCTTCTCCTCCTCATTCTCAGAGACTTCCTCAATAGGATCATCCTCATCCGACTTTTCCTCAGGCTCGTCTTCTGGCAGTGCAGCAACAGCTGCAGCCTGAACCGAAGGAACAAAGTCTGGATGGGACTGCCTGTCAAGGCCAACATCTGCGTCAACCTGATGGGGAGAAGTAGAAGTAGATAGATGCGAAACACGGACGGGTAGACGATCTTCTTCAACCAACAACTGCCTAGACCGCTTCGAATCCGACTGCTGTTGAACAGAAGAACGCTTGAAATCAGAAGGTAACTGTCGAAGATCGCCGAGAGGTCGGGTAAAGTCCGAAGACTGTTGACGCGAACGATCAAAGAAGTCAGGATGTCGACGCTGCGAATCAATGTTTTGACGCGAAGCGTCCAAAAGTTGTTGACGCGGACGATCCACTACTTCAAATCGTTGACGCGTCTCGTCCACTTGTCGACGCCGATGTTCTTCCCCGCGACCAGAATACGAAAACTGGTCAACCAAAACTCTCTGATGCGACTCATCAAAATCAACCTGGCGTTGAACACTATGACTGGGAGACCGCCTAAGCGATAACTCGTCAAGACCAGAGACCATCGAACGCCTGTGCGATAACTAGTCTGACATCGAACGCCCAGACATAACGCCAACACCTGGTTGATAAGAATCCATCAACGACGAGAGTTGTTCCTTCATAGACACAAGCGCAGACCATTTCGGATCAAAAGAACTCCTTAAAGGAAGATTCGCACCAACGTCACCACGCATTTCGGGGGAAGAAAGCCAATCCAAAGGAAGAGGGGTTGCATGAATAGTAACAAGGTTCCGAATCGGAAGGAATCATATCCATACGAACACGGTGATCTGTACGTTTGGCCGGAGTGCAAGCGATGGGAGAACGGAAACGTTCCGGTGAACCCCATTAACTACATCCTGGACGCACAGGCGATTCCCGATGCTGTGAAACATCATGCGTCCGTTTAAGCGGTCTTGACGCGCGACGCCAGATCTCACTCCCCGACCCTTCATCGGAAGACGGGGATAACGCATGAACCTCACCTTTACTACGATGAGGGTGAACGACCTGAGCTACGGCAACAGGAACGTTCGAGGGGACGTCTGCACGATTGATGACGCTTCTCGTTCCCTTAAGCCGTTCGACATTACTTCTCCCATGGGTTCGAGAGCTCGAAAGAGGTCTTAGGCTAGGTGAACGACAAGATCGTGCAGACGCACCCTCCGCAACACTAAACACATTCGCAACACTTGTCACAACACCGAGAGTCACGACTTTTCGGTACAACATCAGACACTGAAACACTTTCCACAGTTCCGAAAGGATCACGGTTTTTCAATACCTTTAACTCGGAAAAAATTGTATTTCTATCGGCTGCTAAGGACTCAACTTTCTCAACAAGAGACAAAATAGCAGTAAACATGTCTTTCATAGTACTGTAGGTTCCTGATCTACCACCACAGGGGAAGGAATAGGATTAGGAACAGGTACATTAGGTAAGGCTCTATCCACAGATCGGGAAGAACTACGCCTCACTCTATCTCTCTCTAGTCTCCTAACATAACGATCGAAAGTAACAAAATCATCATCAGTTAAGGAAAGACACTCATTACACCTATCATCTAATGAACAAAATTTACCCCTACATTTCACACAAATAGTATGAGGATCAATAGATCCTTTAGGAAGTCGAGTACGACAACCTTCACTAACACACCTACGCTGAGCAGGGGAGGAGTCGGCCATTTTGAATGTTAACGTGAGAGACCGACGAGCAAAAAGTAAGGGAAATATCAATAAAGAAAATCTCAAACAAAAAGATTTCAAGATAAGAAACAAGGGAAAATAATCAACGATAGCTTAAACTCAAAAAAGAACGTTGTACATCACCAAACAACTTCCCAAGAGAGTAAAACACGAGAGGGAACTTATATATGTCAGCCAGCTATGGCGGCAGAGAGAAGAACTGGAGATGGTGTGTGGTTCCACCTGTTCTACCGCTAGGGTGCGGTTAGTACACCTGGCGTATCTTTGATAGCGCGAGATTTGAATTTTCTGCCCTGGCGTCAGGGGACTTCAGCTCTTTTATATAACCAGCGGGTAAGTTTTATATTTAAAAATTTGACTTAAGCAACCTATGTCACCATAGAACACCATTTAACAAGGAGCAATCAAAACTTCAAAAATTGCGAACAAAAACAAATACCGTACAATTAACTTTACCTGCGGTGAATTCCCTTTCCAAGGAATACTTTCAGATTCTGTCTTTTTCATCCATTTCAGTACTTCCTCGGCATAATCAGTCACCAGGATATTACCACGTGACATTAAGATAACCTGGAAGCATAAAACGCATTTGTCAACATTAGAACTAATTTTAACGTGTTCATGAGAATTACACATTATCCAAATACAAAAGATTCACAATAAGCTTTGCTATGACATAACTTACGGATAATGATTTAGGCAGACATACCTAAGAACATACTGGTATAATTTTTCAAGAGTACACATATTCCACCATCATAGGAAATGCACCTCAATAGGTCAACCATAATCCATTGATAAATCAAACTGAAATCAGCATGTCCTAGGAAAAATAAGTACCTGAATAATAACATATATTGTATACCATGATGATAATCTTGATCCCTTAAACGAATCCCATCAAGATTCTCTATATTGTACCTATATGCAAATTAACACGAATAAAAAATTGTACGCTGTCTTTTAAGGGATGGCTGCAACTGAAAGGCAGAGTAGGGGAATACTTTAAGAAAATAGTGGATATGGTACTGCAGCCCATTTCCTTTCATGTTGGTTCAGCAGATTCACCTGCAATACTGAAAAAAAATCTTTAATCATTTTAGGATTTGACCTAAATGCAGATTTACTTTTGTTTCTTCATGTATCTGTAACAGGATGCATCAATCTAGACAATGGTTAGTTTATTTCATACACATCTGAGCATATTGATGACATTCTCGAAATAGTGGAAGAGTATTCTGCCTGAAGGCGCTCATTGTGAGCACTGTGCTCAGTTGGTGCACTAACTGGGGGACAGGTACAGTACTTGTAGCGCTGCATTCAGGGGTGATTTTTGGTACCTGTCTGCGGAAAAGATCTCAAGGTGAATAACTCTCCCAATCATGGGAGGTGGAGTTACACGGTGCCTATTAGCTAAACAGTGCCAAGACTGTTCTGGTGCAAGTTTAAGGGACAAACGGTCCAATTTAATTAGGGAAACCTCCTGCACTATGAAGGAGAAATCTCCTTGCTCTTCTTTACTTCAAATAAATAATTGTTCTCCATCCCCACTCATTGGTGGGATGGGGACCTGTTAGGGTTCACAAAATTTGTTGATATTAGAAGTTCCTGCAAAGAATCCTGTTCTGGATGATTAAGTGCCAAACCTAAAGGATCACAATCACTATGCGTATTCCTTGCCTCATTAAGCAAAATCAAAGATAACACATACAGTACAATGTCTTGCTCTGGGACCTCTGATAATGAAGGATCACAAAGGGAAAACTTTGAGCTCTGAAGATTAAGTTACTGACTGCCCTCTTTGGAGGAATTAGTAGAAGGAAAAAGATCCCTTTTAGTATTCTTTTTACAATGACTACCATATTTTTTCCATTGGGAAGATGACCATTCCTTACAGATTTCACAAGAGGAGTTACCTGAAGATCTCTTCCCATAACACCCTGGATGCAAACTACATTATTGAGATCTACTTCCACCTGATTCATAAAAGTGCTACAAGAGCAACCTTCAAGAACAGGGCAAGTTCTCATACACACCTAAAATTACTCAATCACAAAGCGCTGAAAGAAAAACGACAGCATGGACAGAATTCAAGCAAAAGACGTCCAGACATCACAGCAACCAAGAGTAAAGTGAGCTCAAATGCGCTTACCCAGTGCAGTTAGGAATGGTGGGTAACCATAAAATGCTGCCAGACCCACAGGACTTCTTAGATTTTGGTCGTAGCAAAACAGGACTAAAGTATACACATATAAATAAAGAGGATTTATATTTGTGTAGAAATAATTATCCTTTGATTATAAATACATGTACTGTATTGTATACAACAACAGTAATTTGCATAATTACAGGAAATGTCCCAACAATCCATAAACCTAACCTAGAGGCAAGGTTGCTAGGATTACATAAAACTTATGTCCAAACATGTATGGATTTCAATCCTTTCCCATAGAATGATACACAAACTGAGTAGTACCTGTTGTGTATATATGGATACTTTATTACTAAGAAGTTTTTGAGATAATTCTATCATTGAGAAACATGACAAATTCGGAGATAATATGATATTTTAATTATAAAATAAATTTTTGAATATACTTACCCGGTGAATATATAATAGCTGCAACTCTGCGGCTCGACAGACAACATACATAAAAAACTCGCGAGCGATCGCTATGCAGGTTGCGGGTGTGCCCACCAGCGCCAACTGTCGGCCAGATACCACTCTCGGATGTAAACAAAACCTTCAATTCTTCTCGTCCCACTGCGTCTCTATTGGGGAGGAAGGGAGGGTCGTTTAATTTATATATTCACCGGGTAAGTATATTCAAAAATTTATTTTATAATTAAAATATCATTTCTAAATATTTAACTTAGCCGGTGAATATATAATAGCTGATTCACACCCAAGGAGGTGGGTAGAGACCAGAGTTAAATATGTTTACATCGTATAAGCTAAGAGTTTTTTCATTTTGACAGTTATCAATATAACAAAACCAAAATAAATAGGTACCTGGTAAGGAAGTCGACTTAGACGATTACTCTGACTTGTAAGTCTGTCTTCCTTACGGAGCCCAGCGATCCTCTTAGGATGCTGACAGACTCCCAGGAGCTGAAGTATCAAGGGCTGCAACCCATACAACAGGACCTCATCAAACCCCTAATCTGGGCGCTCTCAAGAAATGACTTTGACCACCCGCCAAATCAACCAGGATGCGAAAGGCTTCTTAGCCTTCCGAACAACCCATAAAAACAACATTAAAAACATTTCAAGAGACAGATTAAAAGGATATGGAATTAGGGAATTGTAGTGGTTGAGCCCTCACCCACTACTGCACTCGCTGCTACGAATGGTCCCAGTGTGTAGCAGTTCTCGTAAAGAGTCTGGACATCTTTCAAGTAAAATGACGCGAACACTGACTTGCTTCTCCAATAGGTTGCGTCCATGATACTTTGCAGAGATCTATTTTGCTTAAAGGCCACGAAAGTTGCTACAGCTCTAACCTCGTGCGTCTTAACCTTAAGCAAAGATCGGTCTTCCTCACTCAAGTGTGAATGAGCTTCTCGTATTAACAATCTGATAAAACATGACAAAGCATTCTTTGACATAGGTAAGGATGGTTTCTTAACCGAACACCATAACGCTTCAGATTTGCCTCGTAAAGGTTTAGTACGAATTAAGTAGAACTTAAGAGCTCTAACAGGGCATAATACTCTTTCTAGTTCATTGCCTACGATCTCCGATAAGCTAGGAATATCGAAAGATTTAGGCCAAGGACGAGAAGGTAGCTCATTCTTGGCTAGGAAACCAAGCTGCAGAGAACAAGTAGCTTTTCTGACGAAAACCCGATGTTCTTGCTGAAGGCATGAAGCTCACTGACTCTTTTAGCCGAGGCCAAGCATACCAGGAAAAGAGTCTTAAGAGTGAGATCTTTCAGGGAGGCTGAATGTAAAGGCTCAAACCTGTCTGACATGAGGAATCTTAGGACCACGTCTAAATTCCACCCAGGTGTAGCCAAACGACGTTCCTTAGAGGTCTCAAAAGACTTAAGGAGGTCTTGCAGATCTTTATTGTTGGAAAGATCTAAGCCTCTATGCCGGAAGACCGAGGCCAACATGCTTCTGTAGCCCTTGATCGTAGGAGCTGAAAGGGAGCGAACTTTTCTCAGGTATAAGAGAAAATCAGCTATTTGGGCTACAGAGGTACTGGACGAGGATACGGAAACTGACTTGCACCAGTCTCGGAAGACTTCCCACTTCGATTGGTAAACTCTAATGGTAGACGCTCTCCTCGCTCTAGCAATCGCACTGGCTGCCTCCTTCGAAAAGCCTCTAGCTCTTGAGAGTCTTTCGATAGTCTGAAGGCAGTCAGACGAAGAGCGTGGAGGCTTTGGTGTACCTTCTTTACGTGTGGCTGACGTAAAAGGTCTACTCTTAGAGGAAGACTTCTGGGAAAGTCTACCAGCCATCGAAGTACCTCGGTGAACCATTCTCTCGCGGGCCGGAGGGGAGCAACTAACGTCAACCTTATCCCTTCGTGAGAGGCGAATTTCTGCAGTACCTTGTTGATAATCTTGAATGGTGGGAATGCGTAAAGATCTAGGTGTGACCAATCTAGGAGGAAGGCATCTATATGTATTGCTGCTGGGTCCGGGACTGGAGAGCAATAGATTGGAAGCCTCTTGGTCAGCGAGGTTGCAAAGAGATCTATGGTGGGTTGACCCCAAGTCGCCCAAAGTCTCTTGCACACATCCTTGTGGAGGGTCCATTCGGTTGGAATTACTTGACCTTTCCGACTGAGACAATCTGCTAGGACGTTCAAGTCGCCCTGGATGAACCTCGTTACTAGGGAGATGCCTCGATCTTTTGACCAGATGAGCAGGTCCCTTGCGATCTCGTACAGAGTCAGTGAGTGGGTACCTCCCTGTTTGGAAATGTACGCCAAGGCCGTGGTGTTGTCCGAGTTGACCTCCACCAACTTGCCCCGAAAGAGATTCTCGAAGCTTATCAAGGCCAGGTGAACCGCCAAAAGCTCCTTGCTGTTGATATGCATGCTCTTCTGACTCGAGTTCCACAGACCTGAGCATTCCCGACCGTCCAGCGTCGCGCCCCAGCCCAAGTCCGATGCTTCTGAGAAGAGAACGTGGTTGGGTTTCTGAACTGCTAGGGGAAGACCCTCTCGTAGACTGATATTGTCTTTCCACCAAGTCAGACAAGTCTTTATCTTTTCGGAAATCGGGATTGAGACCGCCTCTAGCGTCTTGTCCTTTTTCCAGTGAAAAGCTAGATGGATTTGTAGAGGTCGGAGGTGTAGTCTTCCTAGCGAGACAAATTGCTCCAGGGATGACAGCGTTCCTACCAGACTCATCCAAAGTCTGACTGAGCAGCGTTCTTTCTTCAACATCTTCTGGATGACGAGCAGGGCTTGATCTATTCTGGGGGCCGACGGAAAAGCCCGAAAAACTTGACTGTGAATCTCCATCCCTAAATACAGAATAGTTTGGGATGGGACCAGCTGTGACTTTTCCAAGTTGACTAGGAGTCCCAATTCCTTGGTCAGATCTAGAGTCCCATTGAGATCCTTCAGACAGCGATGACTGGAAGAGGCTCTGAGAAGCCAGTCGTCCAAATAAAGGGAGGCTCGGATGTCCGATAAATGGAGGAATTTTGCCACATTCCTCATAAGCCTCGTAAACACGAGAGGAGCCGTGCTTAGGCCAAAGCACAGGGCCCAAAACTGGTACACCACATCGTCAAAGACGAATCTCAGAAAAGGTTGGGAGTCTGAGTGAATGGGGATGTGGAAGTAAGCGTCCCTTAGGTCTAGAGAGACCATCCAGTCTCCCTTTCTGACCGCTGCTAGGACTGACTTTGTGGTCTCCATGGTAAACTTCGTCTTTGTGATAAAGACATTCAGAGCACTGACGTCTAGCACCGGTCTCCAACCTCCTGTCTTCTTTGATACTAGGAAGAGACGGTTGTAAAACCCCGGTGATTGAAGGTCCGAGACTTTGACCACCGCTCCCTTCTCTAGTAAAAGAGACACTTCCAGTTTCAGGGCTTGTCTCTTTGCTTCCTCTCGGTACCTGGGAGAGAGATCGATGGGGGACGTCGCTAGAGGAGGTCTGCGTACAAAAGGGATTTTGTACCCCTCTCTGAGCAACCTCACAGAATGTTGATCTGCGTCGCTCTTCTCCCAGGCTTGCCAGAAGTTCTTGAGTCTGGCACCTACTGCTGTCTGAAGTTGCAGGCAGTCAGACTCTGCCCCGAGAGGACTTGGATCCTTTCCTCTTTCCTCTCTTCCCTTCGGCACGAGCACCTCCCCTGCTGGAGGCTCTGCCACGAAAGGGCGGGATAAACCTGGACGCTGGAGTGTCTATCCTAGGTCTAGCAGACAAGGCAGGCAAAGGGGGAGCTTTGCGAGCCGAGGACGCAACTAAATCGTGGGTGTCCTTCTGCACTAAAGACAAGGCAATTTCCTTAACTAAGACTTCAGGAAACAAGCACTTAGACAAGGGCGCAAAGAGTAGCTCAGATCTTTGGCATGGCGTCACTCCTGCTGAAAGAAAAGAGCACAGAGACTCTCGTTTCTTAAGGACTCCGGACGTGAATGAAGCGGCAAGCTCGTTGGACCCATCACGGACGGCCTTGTCCATGCAGGACATAATGAGTAAGGAAACATCCCTATCGGCAGATGAGATTTTCCTACTCAGGGCTCCCAAACACCAGTCCAGGAAGTTAAAGACTTCAAACGCCCTAAATATGCCTTTAAGAAGGTGGTCCAGGTCCGAGGGTGACCAACTAATCTTCGAGCGTCTCATGGCAAGGCGACGGGGAGAGTCTACAAGACTTGAGAAGTCGCCCTGGGCAGAGGCAGGAACTCCCAAGCCGAGAACTTCTCCCGTGGCATACCAGACGCTCGATCTAGACGAGAGTTTAGATGGGGGGAAGGCAAAGGCCGTCTTCCCTAAACTCCTCTTGGTCTCCAACCAATCGCCTAACAGCCGTAAAGCTCTCTTGGATGAGCGAGAGAGAACGAGTTTCGTAAAGGCTGGCATGGTAGTAGGAACGCCTAAAACAAACTCGGACGGCGGCGAACGAGGAGCCACAGATATAAAGTGATCAGGGAACAACTTTTTAAAAACAACCATGACTTTTCTAAAGTCCATAGATGGTGGAACTGCTTTAGGCTCATCTAAATCTGAAGGCTGATCCTCAGGCTGTGGTTCAGCAACGTCCTCATCTGACAGTTCCTCATCTGATAACTGATGAGAAAACGGCAAAGGTGTAGGCAACGTTTGACTCGCAGAGTCCGGCCGCACTGGTGCATACGTGACGGAGCAGGACGCAGCGTCCTGAAACTGCTGAACAGTCTGGGAACTGTCAACAACAACAGGTGCGCGAGGACGCACAGCGTCCACCCGAGACTGTTTAGACCGTCTGGTTTATGCAGTCAACACCATACCGGGTTGCGGAGGTTGACGCACCGCGTCAAAACAAGTCAACTCTGATGGTTGGTGAACGTCCTGAACGTCACCAATCGCATCAGTGAGTTGCCTAACGTCAACGTGCGGCTGGAAATCCACACGGGATCGCATCGGGGGAGGAACAACCCCAACTGGTTGACGCGAGAAAGCTACATCAACGTCAACAGGACGCACAACAGAACGCTTGGATGGCTGACGGCCAGTAGGTTCAACGGAAATCTTCTCTGCGTTGTAGTCCTCCATAAAGGACGCAAGCTTAGACTGCATGTCTTGCAGTAACACCCATTTAGGGTCTACGGAAGCGGGTGCGGTAACAGCCGGGGTTAGCGACTGAGACGGCACAACTTTGCCTCTCTTAGGCGGCGAGCAGTCATCAGATGACGGCAACGGGTCCGAACTGTCCCAGTGGCTACATCCGGGACGTTGGACTTGTCCTGAAAGGACCGACTTGCGTTTTAAAGGTCTAGAGACCTTGGTCCAAGGTTTCTTACGTGAAACGCTTTCGGACGACGAGGTAAAAATGGGCTCTCTCGTCTTATGGTAGGGGCGATCTTGACGAGATACGCCTGATACCAAAGAGGGAACGTCTGTTCGCTGATCAAGGCCTCTCGAACCCATAAGTCGTACGACATTGCTTCTCCCCTGGGCTTGGGAGCTTGCAAGAGGTCCCGGACTAGGTGGACGACAGGCACGAACAGACGAACCCTCGGTCGCAACACTGTTCACAACACTTTGCGTAACACTAGGCACTTTCCCACTTTCCGCCGTGGCACTTTGGCACTTGAGTTACTTCACGTCTGCCATGAGTTGATTACGGTCACTTGCTAAAGCCTCAACTCTCTCCCCCAAGGCATGAATAGCACGCATCATATCTTGCATAGACGGTTCCTGAGTGCTAGGAGGGGGGTTAGGAACAACCACTACAGGGGAAGGATTAGGTTCAGGGGCATGTGGAGAGGAAAAATCTACGGACCTAGAAGAACTTCTCCTTACCCTATCTCTCTCTAGTCTGCGTGTATATTTATCAAATTAGATCCAATCGAATTCCGAAAGGCCCACGCATTCCTCACACCGATCTCCCAATTGACAGGTTTTACCCCGACAATTGGAACAAACAGTGTGAGGGTCGAGAGAAGCCTTTGGAAGACGTCTATTACAGTCCCTAGCATTACACTTTCGAAACTTAGGAACTTGAGAAGGGTCAGCCATTTTGAATTAGTCAAGGGAAAATTCCAAAAATGATCTAAGTCATCAACAAATAATCCGATTCAAAAAAGAGTTCAAGGGTTTATTTTGAAGAAAAACACCTGTACTGCGAAAGCTCAAACCAAATTAAAGTACTTCACCAAATATGATGGGAAAACTCCAGGTTCTACAGCGAGTAAAAGTACGTCTTGTCGTCAACGTCGACAGAGAAGAATTGAAGGTTTTGTTTACATCCGAGAGTGGTATCTGGCCGACAGTTGGCGCTGGTGGGCACACCCGCAACCTGCATAGCGATCGCTCGCGAGTTTTTTATGTATGTTATCTGTCGAGCCGCAGAGTTGCAGCTATTATATATTCACCGGCTAAGTTAAATATTTAAAATTGTATTTTCCCTAACCATACAAACCTTAGCTATTTACAATGGGTTTACCTTTCGGCGTAGCTGAAATGACGAGCCAATAGTTTTTAACAAGGGTTAACTACCCCCGCGCTAGTTAGCGGGGGTAGGAGAAGGGATAGTTTGCTACCCCTCCCCCTCACACATCGGTGATTTGCTTCACTTCACTTAGAGGTAGGACTTGACTTGGGGGGCCAGGGGTGGCGGGCAAATATGTCTAAATAGCTAAGGTTTGTATGGTTAGGAAAAATACAAATTATCTCCCAATTTGTCATTTGTTCTGTAACCGAAATACAAACCACGCTATTTACATTGGGTGACTTACCCCTTAGGAAGGGTGGAAAGTCCCCAGCCTTACTGACTTCGGCTTTGCCCGGGGACTCCGCCTCCCAGTGAGTAGCACTTGAGAGAAGGCGCCCCTGCACCTCACAAGTTCCTAGCTTCGCTAGGAATGAGTGGCCTACATAAGTTGTGTGTGGAGGAAAGTGTGACTAGTCCTATGAAGTTGACCTTGAGACCTTTAGATAGGAATCTAGGATAGGACGTTCCCAATACCACCTCGTCAGGGTATAGGGGACGCGACAGTATTAAGCTTAATACTAGGAGCACAAGGAAGCATGGGTTACCTGCAGAGGTCGAGGTCAGCTATGCGAAGACCAGGATGCTGCTTCCCCAAGAGAGGGGAGGATGAAGAAAGAAGTAAGGGTCAGACATACTCTTTCATTCACGCAGACTAAAACCGGGTAACAACGCCCTCAATCTACTGCTACTTGTCCATAAAGGAGCCTGAGGTTAGACCAGCTGTTGTGCAGCCACCACAGGGCCGATAGAAAATGTATCAAGGCTCCTGTGGGTCACGTCCTGCAGGTAGTGGGCTGTGAAGGTCGTCGACGCTTCCAGACCCCAGCTTGAAGCACCTGCGTCACAGAGAAGTTTCTCTTGAAGGCCAGGGACGTAGCAACACCCCTGATGTCGTGTGCTCTCGGGCGATATGACGGAGGAGGGTCTGGATTCAAGGCATGGTGAATAACCCTTCGAATCCAAGCCGAGATGGTGTTCCTGGTGACCCTCCTCTTCGTCCTGCCTGTGTTTACAAACAATGCTTGCACTTGAGGACGGACTGCAGCTGTTCTCTTTAAGTAGTACTCAGACACCTCACTGGACATAGTAGCAGCTGGTCTGGGTCGGTTGTTACAGAGCGGAGACTCGCGATCCTGAAAGAGTCGAATCGTGGATCCGGCACCCCAGGATTCCGAGTCTTGGCAACAAACTCAGGGACGAACCTGAACGTTACCTCCCCCATCCACTTGAATGGGCGATGTCGTACGAGAGACCATGAAGTTCACTAACTCGCTTGGCCGAAGACAAAGCGAGCAGGAAAGCCGTCTTCCAAGACAGGTGGCGATCAGAGGCCGGGCGTAATGGCTCGAAGGGAGGTCTCTTAAGAGCCCTGAGGACCCGAACCATGTTCCAAGGAGGAGTTCTCACTTCCGACTGGGGGCAGGTCAGCTTATAGCTACGTATGAGTAGAGAGAGTTCTAGCGAGGAAGAAATGTCCACGCCTTTCAGCCTGAAACCCAAGCTTAAGGCTGAGCGATAGCCTTTCACTGCCGAGACAGAAAGGCGCATTTCCTCCCGCAGATATACGAGGAACTCCGCTATTGCTGGAATAGTGGCATCGAGTGGAGAGATACCCCTCCCACGACACCAACCACAAAAGACTCTCCACTTTGCCTGGTAGACTCCCTCAGAGGACTTTCGCAGGTGCCGAGACATTCTCTCCGCAACCTGTTGCAAAAAGCCTCTCTCCGTGAGGAGACGCTGGACAGTCTCCAGGCGTGAAGTCGAAGCGAGGCCACGGCCTTGTGAGGGATGGTGGAGTGGGGTTGTCTGAGAAGCTCGTGTCGTGGAGGAAGTCCTCTCGGGAATTGAATTGAATATAGGATTTAGGCATTAAGCCAAGCACTGGGGCATCAAAGGCCATTCAGCGCTATATAATGAAAATCATTCAATCATATCTGTACAATCACACCATTTAGTATCATTTTAACCTTTAATACAAATCGTAACACTTTCATACAATAAAATCTAGATGTGAAATAAATAGGGATTAAAAGGGTAAAATAAATAAATAAATTAATAAAATCAATTATAGCTCATAATATAACCCAATACTTTGTACAAATTTTCTCAAGGTCAGGGTATTACAGTTTTCCCCCAGTATATCTCTTAAAGGTTTGTCCTGGAGTAAATGTGTCCTCCTCTGAAGATTAAAAACAGGACAATCGACTAAAATGTGTTTAACATCCATTGTCACTTGACAGGTATTACAAAGAGGGGCCTGTCTCCCTTCCCCACTCTTCATTAAATAATTGTGCGTTGCATGTGTACGGCCAATACGCAGCCTAGTTAAAATAATGGTATCCCTTCTACTTGTAGAATTACAAGATGACCATTTATCCACCAATGGGTGGATTTGTTTCAATTTTGTATTGGTGGTCAGTTCAGACCATCGAGCTTGCCACTTATTTTTACAGTAAAGATGAATCTCACTTTTAAGATCTTTGTAAGGAATACTCAAGGGGGATGGATTACTTAGCCCTGAAGCTTCCTTTGCTGCCTTATCTACTTGTTCATTCCCAT
Source organism: Palaemon carinicauda (assembly GCF_036898095.1). Classification (NCBI taxonomy): domain Eukaryota; kingdom Metazoa; phylum Arthropoda; class Malacostraca; order Decapoda; family Palaemonidae; genus Palaemon; species Palaemon carinicauda. The sequence goes on along the minus strand of NC_090762.1, from coordinate 42,702,366 downwards.
CCACCCCAACATGGGCAGGGACCCAACAGAAGTGAACACTGATACTCTTCCTAGACTGCAGAAGTACTAACCAGTCCTGCACCTCTTGTACTAGATGATGGCCTGGCATAATTTGTTTTAATGAGAGTAAAACACTATTGGAATCCGTAAAAATTGTATAAAAACTATTTTGGTTGCCATTTTTAAAAATATGTTGGACTGCGAGAATAATTGCGTACAGCTCAGCAGTAAAAATTGAACAAGAGGATGGGAGTTTCCTTCTAATAACAATATCCCCCACCACAGCTGCACTTCCAACTCCTGCAGCCGATTTGGAGCCATCTGTAAAAACATGTTTCCCATGATGTTGAGCAGCATGATTTAAAAACTCACTTTTCATTACCCTACTAGGTAAGGTATTTTTCCCTCCTGCCGTAAAACATACTTTAACAGGTGGATTACACCAAGGAGGAGACTTGGGATATCCTACCTCTGCTATCTGTGCTGTTAACAAGCCTACTTCTCTAGCATCGTTTTTCAGCTGTACTTCCAAAGGCTTAGGCACTCTAGATCTGTTAGGAGCCCGATCTAAAGGCGCCCTAACATATTTACAGTTAGGATTGTTTCTCACAGCAAGGGACCTAGCTAAAAACCTCAAACTCAACTCCTCTCTGCGAATGGAAAGGGGAGGTATGCCAGAATCAACATAAAGACTGTCAATGGGAGATGTTCTGTAAGCACCTGTGCAGATGCGAAGCCCAGCATTGTGAACAATATCAAGTTTTCCAAGTAAAGTCTTTGTAGCTGACCCATATATTTGGCATGCATAGTCTAACTTGCTCAGACACAAAGATGTATAAATTCTAAGCAAAGTTGTTCTATCAGCACCCCAATCAAAATGCGATATCACTTTCAGAATGTTCAGTGACTTCTTAACCCTGATAGATAGGTCATTTATATGGGGACCAAATGTCATTTTCTTGTCGAAAATGACTCCAAGAAACTTGACACTATCCTCATATGGCAAAATACAATCTTTTAAGAAAAGAGTGGGGATCTCTTCCCTTTTACGAGTACGAGTAAAGCGAATGGCTTTGGTCTTCTGAGGAGAAAACATGAATCCGCGAGAATTTGCCCATGCGGAAGCAGCATTTATTGCAATTTGAAGATTTTGGCATGCTTGAAGTGCAGATGATCCACTACAATAAATTGCAAAGTCATCGACAAATAGTGATCCTTGTATGCCAGGAGGTATGTGACTAATGAGACTATTAATAGCAACAGCAAACAAGGTCACACTCAATACGCTGCCTTGGGGGACACCTTCTTCTTGCATGTAGGATGAAGATAGTTCTGACCCTACTCTCACTTTAATTGAGCGGTTTGATAAAAATTCTTCAATAAAAGAGAACATATGTCCTCCTATACCCCACGAGGCCAATTGCTTTAGAATACCACCCCTCCAGGTGGTGTCATATGCCTTTTCGAGGTCAAAAAAGACACCCACCACCTGGTTTTGGTTAGAAAAAGCATTTGAAATTTCCCTTGATAACATCAGCAAAGGGTCTAGAGTACTTCGGTTCTTCCTAAAACCAAACTGTCTGTTAGATAAAAGATTTTTTGATTCTAGATACCACACAAGTCTGTTGTTGATCATTCTCTCAAATAGTTTGCATATGCAACTGGTCAAGGATATGGGCCTATAACTAGATGGCAGTTCTGGGTCTTTACCAGACTTGTGCCCTGGAATTACAATTGAAGTATGCCAGGAATCAGGAGATGTATGGGAAGCCCATAGACCATTAAAGGTTTCTAATAAAAATTCCTTGGTATCCACTGGAAGATGTGATATCATTTCATACCGGATGCCATCCTCACCTGGGGCAGTTAAAGAAGAGCTGGAGATAGCATTTTGCATCTCCTCCATACTAAAAGGCAGGTTAAAAGCTTCAGTATTTGAAGAAGCAGGAGGAACAACAGATGTTGATGCTCTAATTTGTTGAAATGCTGGGGAATAGTTGTCAGCACTTGATACATGAGCAAAGTGCTTAGCAAGAACCTCTGCTACATCTTTGGGGTCAGATATATATCTATTATTTTCCCTTAATATTGGTAGAGGCTTAGGGACGAATTTACCTTGAAGTTTTCTAATCTTATCCCATATTTCCTTTGAAGGAGTTTTGGTATTAATATTAGATATATATTTCTTCCAAGATGCTCTCTTTGCTTTTTTAAAAATTCTTTTTTGTTTGGCACAGGCTCTGAGATATGCTATTCTATCTGCTAAATAGTTTGTCCTCAAGTATCTTCTGAAGCAAGTTCTGGTCACTTTTCTTGCGTTGGCACATTCTTTACTCCACCAAGGAACTACAGAGCGATGAGGTAAACCGCATGTTTTAGGTATAAACTTGCTAGCATTATCATCAATAATATTTTCAAGATGTTGATAGGCATGCACTGGAGATGTAAATTCATCATATTCTTTATCAGTGTGTGAACAGTTTTCATAAGCTGCCCAGTCTGCCTCATCTATCTTCCATTTTGGTGGACACTGAGAAGGAAGATTATGGACATAATTTAACATTATTGGCCAATGGTCACTGCCATGTAGGTGTTCATTTACTGACCAAAGGTAGTCCAATCGAATGGATGAGGAACAGATTGACAAATCAATGGCTGATGTAGAGTTGTGGACTACATCATACCTAGTTGGAGAACCATCATTCATTAATATGACATCATTGTTGTCGATTAATTCTTCAACAAGATTACCCCATCTATCGCACACATTTCCACCCCATAAAGTATGCTTTGCATTAAAATCACCCATTAAAATAAAAGGGGCAGGAAGCTGATTGATCAAGTCTTGGAGGTCAGAAAGTCTAAGCCTTCTTGGATTACCAGCATGATCTAAGAGGAAAAGTTCTAAGGATGGTTCAATATATAGCGAGCATAAAGTAATTTTTTTCCCGATATGAGTTCTAACTGCACATGCCTGTAGTGGTGTATTGAGTGGGATTGTTTCAAATTTTACAGATTTGTGAATAATAAAACCTGTACCACCTTGAGCTCTTGCAGCTTGCAAAGGAGGGGATCTACAAAAATGATAATTGAGTCCAGGATTAAATGGTTTGTCACTGATCTTGGTTTCCTGTAGACAAATTACCTTCGTGTCTGAGTCCCTGGTTAAAGTTTTTATTTGCTCAATGCTAGTACTTAGACCTCTGCAATTCCACTGGATGATAGACATTATCTTTTGTTATTATTTTTCTTTGTCTCATTTGTCTTTTGGGACTTTTCAGATGAAGCCATGTATGGCCTGGATATGGAAGGCTTTACTAGGCCACCACTCTTCTTTTCTTTCTTTCTAGGATCTTTATAAGAGTCAACCTTAGGATCATGAGCAGTAGGGCACTTACCTGACTTAGATGAAGGTGAGGATGATGGGGACCTTTTCCTCTTTGGAAGATCTTGTTTTCCAATCTCCATCAAATCAGGTAGAGATTCTGCCTGAGACAATACATTTAAGGTGGTGGAAGCCACATTGGCTTCCTTGGAGGATTGCGCTAGAACTTCAACAGTTCGAGCACTTAACCCAGAAGGCTGGGCTACTACCTCTAGGGGAGATGCTCCTATCAATGACAATACTTTTGGTGTATTGGAAACCATATTGACCTCTTTGGAGGTTTGTGCTCTGGCTTTTATAGGCGGAGCACTTGACCCAGATGGCTGGGCTACTACCACTAAGGGAGATGCACCTGACGGGCCAGGTGCTGCCACTGGTCCCCCTGTGGTAGTAAGGGGTAGTGGATTATAATCTTTTGTTGGCATCTTAACCGCGTGAGCAAAATTAAGTTGCCGATTGAGTAAATGCTTTGCATAACCTACACTGATATGTTCAGCATTTGCTTTCAAGATTGCAGCTTCTTCTTTCTTGTATTCTCTACATCTTTTATCATTTGATTTATGATGATCTTTACAGTTTGCACAGGTTGTATCTCTGTTGCATTGGCCATGTTCTAACAAAGAACAGTTAATACAGATCTTCGTATTATTGCAGTACCGGGAAGGGTGACCGTACTTGAAACAATTAAAGCATTGTAAAGGCCTAGGTTTATACTCTCGAACACGTACTCTTTCATTCTCAATAATTATATGATCTGGTATAACAGGGGTTTCAAATGTTAAAACTACCATGCTTGTTTGAGGGATCTTACTTACTTTCCAAACATTAGCAGGGCACATGTCCAGAATTTCCAGTTCTGAGAATTCATATAGATCTCTATCAAAAACTACTCCTTTACCATAGCTGAAGCTCATATGTGGTTTAATATCCTTAATAGGATCAATTTCTGCAATCTTCATGCCACAAAGCATGTGAGCTTGAGTATCTGATTTTGCATTAATCAAAACAGATTGCTTACCGTATCTACTAATATCCTTACTTTTAATTAAACCAACTTTTTTTTTGTATAAATTTACTAATCTTATAATAGTTATAATTATCCATCTTCCCAGATGCAATTATCCATGTTGGGGGCTTGGGGGTTCTTACTTCAGGAAGTCTATGCTCTATTTCTTTTTCCATCCATTCTTCTGGTTTATATACCTCTAGGTGTCTTGGTGCTTTATCACATAGAGCCCCAGAAATCAAACAATTGTCAATTTTTATGCTCTCTAAATTTTTATTTGCTTCTAAAGCAATCTCAAAACTTGAAAATGATACCCAAGCTTCCCAAAAGCCTTTACTACCATTAAGCTCCATTAAAATTTCTTTGATTGCCCCAAATCTACAGAAGGCTTCATGAATTATGTCATAGCTACAACCAATTGGTATGTTTTTTAAGTGGAGAATTTTCAGATTTTTTGTTGGATCTGGTAATGAGCCAGAACCAGAGAGTAAAGTATCACTGTTAATACAAGCATCATTTTCCACCAGTGCCGATAAATTGTCTTTAACAACACTGGTCAGAGAAGTATTGTTGGAGGAATCCTTTTTATTGCAGAGGTTGTCAACAGAGCTTTCCCTATTTAAACAAGCAGAAGTCGTCAACGGTGTCTGGGGTTCGCCATTTGATCCAGGGGTACGGGGAATATTAAGTTTACTCATTAATTATTTTTTCAGGGGGAGGGAAGGGGTCATAATAACAATGAAAAAAAAAAACAAATGGAAAAAAATAAAGTTCAAGGGAGAGAAAAAATTAAGACTGTCTGAAATTCCAAAGAAGACATCGTTATCCTTTCCTGGAATTAATTTCTCCACCAATGACACCTGTGAAAGCTGCTTACCAAATGTCCACTCCCTACCCTACCACAAAGGGATGGTACCACTATGATTAGAGTGGCTCAAGTGTATGCCAAACCCGCTTGATGGGACTGAGAGCATTTCAAAAATACAATCATCCCCACTCTAATCATAGTGGCAGGCAAACCGGACAGAATGCCGAGAGTCCTATCTCTATAAAATCGCCAACCCCTAGAATCCGAAGGCCAAATTTCCTACGAGATAGTTCCGCGTGCCAGTATGGGAATACTGACACTCCTAGGTGTCCAAACATTTTCGGGCAGTTGGCAAGACCACCACAGCTCCCACAATTGATTTTGAAATAAAAACCGATCATGGATACAATGTCCCCTCTAAAAAAACCTGGACAGTGAAATGGGTAAAAGAGTTTTGACAGCAAGGTTGGAGACAGCTGATAATTATGAAGGAGGAATAAGCAATAAGAGGTAATAGAAAAAGAATGAGAGAAATTTAGAGTCAAACTGAGGAAAAGAAATTCCCCAGTTCGAGAGCCCTCTTGCCCGTCACTAGCTTTCAGCACGGGAATGATATGCCGTGCTGAAGCCCAATGACTTCATCAAGGCATTCTCTCGTTAAGAGGGAGTCCTCTCGGGAGCTCCGTCAGGAGCTGCAGAAGGTCCGGAAACCATTCCGCGTGATGCCATACCGGAGCTACCAGAGTCATCGAACAGTTGACCGATAGTCTGGTCCTGTTGAGCACCCTTCTCATCAGACAGAACGGTGGGAAGGCGTACACGTCGATGTTGTCCCACCGTTGCCGGTAAGCATCTTGCCAGAGAGCCTTGGGGTCCGGGACTGGGGAGCAGTACAGAGGCAGCTTGAAATTCAACGCTGTCGCGAACAGGTCCATGGTCGGAGAACCCCACAAAGTCAAAACTTTGTTGGCTATCTGAGGATCCAAAGACCACTCATTACTCACTATCTGTGAAGCCCTGCTCAGACTGTCAGCAAGCACATTCCTCTTGCCAGGAATGAAGCAAGCTGATAGTGTTATCAAGTGGACTTCGGTCCACCTCAGAATCTCTACTGCAAGATGGGATAGCTGGTGCAAAAAAGTGCCTCCCTGCTTGTTGATATAAGCCACTACCGTGGTGTTGTCGCTCATCACCACCACGGAGTGACCCGCCAGGGTCCGTTGGAACTGTTGAAGAGCCAGAAAGACGGCCTTCAACTCTAGCAGGTTGATGAGCAGGCACTTTTCTGATTCTGACCAAAGGCCTGAGGTCCTCTGGTTCAGAACGTGCGCCCCTAACCCTTCTTTTGACGCGTCCGAAAACAGTGTCAATTCCGGGGGGAGGACGAGAAGACTCACTCCCTTTCGCAGGTTCTCGTCGGCCAGCCACCACCGCAGGTCCATCCGTTCCAAAGATCCTATCGGGACCTGTACGTCCGGGAATCGGATCCTTGATTCCACTGGGACTTGAGCCGCCACTGCAGGGATCTCATCCTGAGGCGGTCGTTTGGAACCAGATGAGCCAGGGAGGACAGGTGACCTAAGAGACGCAACCACGATTGGGCGGGAAGCTCTTCTCGCCTGAGGAAGGGTTCCGCCACCCTCTCCTCAGCCTTGCTATCCTGTTGTCTGATGGAAAGGCTTTGTGGAGATTGGTGTCTATCAACATACCTAGATAAATCAGTCGTTGGGACTGCTGCAGAGAGAACTTCTCGAGGTTTACCACGATCCCCAGATCCTGGCAAAGACCCAGAAGCCTGTCTCAGTGCCGAAGAAGGGTCGACTCCGAGTCTGCTAGGATCAGCCAGTCGTCCAGATAACGAAAGAGAAGGATGCCGTTCCTGTGCGCCCAAGATGAAATCAGGGTGAACACTCTGGTGAACACCTGAGGTGCTGTGGAGAGACCGAAACACAGCACCTTGAACTGGTAGATCTTGTCGTCTAAGCAGAATCTTAAGTATTTCCTGGAAGAAGGATGGATTGGGATCTGGAAGTACGCTTCCTTTAGATCCAGTGTGCACATGAAGTCTAGAGGTCTCACCGCAAGTCTGACCGTGTCTGCTGTGTCCATGCTGAACCGAGTTTGCTTGACAAACCCGTTCAGAGCCGAGAGGTCGATGACAGGTCTCCAGCCTCCAGACGCCTTCTTTACAAGAAAGAGTCAACTGAAAAAGCCTGGGGAGCCATCGACGACCTCCTGGAGAGCATCCTTCTTGAGCATGGTCTCGACTTCTGCCCGAAGGGCTAGCCCCTTTACCGATCCCATGGCATAGGAGCTCAACGACACTGGATTCGCTGTCAGCAGAGGTTGAGATGTTATGAACGGGACGCGATAGCCTTGGCCGATCACAGAAACCGTCCAAGCATCGGCCCCGTGTTGCTGCCACCTGTGCACGCAACGTTGAAGGCATCCCCCCACAGGTGGACACGCGGGGGGATTGCCACTCCTAGTGTTTGCGGCCGCACCCGCTCCCTCTAGGAGCCTTGCCTCCCCTGGAGGACTTACCGCCCCTCTTGGCCTTGGCTGGAAAGGGCTGGGGCTTAGACACCACTTTCTTAGCTGCCGGTGCATGCTTCGGTGCCTTGCGAGGCTGCTGCTGCTGTTGCTGCGGAGCTGGAGGCTTATAGGGCCGAGCTGTAAGGGCCCTATGGAGGAGGGAGTCCTGGCTAGATTTCCTCCACCTCTCAGCCGTTCGTTCCATATCCTGTGGCTCCAACAGATTCTCCCCAAGGAGGGAAGCATGTCTGAGCCTACAGACATCCACGGCGGGGACCTTCGGGTGGAACTTCTCGGTCACCGCATCGCGCCGCTTCAATACCGAGTTGGCCCACAGGGTGGTGACCTGGTGTGCCAGGAACTCGATGGAGCAGGTGCCCGAGAGTAAGAAGGTCTCCAGGGCCTTCCTATTGGTCTCCTTAGACAAGTCCTCAGAGCGCAATAGGATGCCCTTAGTCCCTAGCCATATATCCAGCCACGAAGTGGCCTGCATAGCGCACTTCACGACCTTCTCATGGCTCACGATCTCCGACGCCGAGAACGTCACCTGCCGGGAGGAGAGCTTCTCGAAAGGAACTCCCTTAGCCAGCTCTTCTACGGAGCGATGGAGAGGAAGAGCGAGACTAGATCTCAAAATACCTCCTCTGCTAGAGACGAGGAGGTGGGATGAGTTTGTTCCCGGCAGAGGAACGACTGGAGGAAGCAAAAGTCGCGAGTTGGGCATTGCCCCTGGCTCTGGCTCTCTTCAACCCCCGAGACCAGGGCAGAGCCGCACTGGTTTTAGGGGCCTACTGAACATCGAACACCTGGTCCAGGACCGTGTCCTTGCCTTCTCGGGGGGCGATCACGGGGTCCATGAACCCGTTGAGTTGCCTCATCAGGCTCAGGACCTGCCAGAAGGCATGCTCAGACTCCTGCTGGTCTCCTCCTTGCGGACTGACAGCTAAGTCTCCCATCCCCGGAATCTCTCTTCCTGGGGCGAAGCGTGGACGTTCTCCCGGGGAGCAGCGGGTTCCTGGCGAATCCTTAAAGACGATTTCGGGATGGTCTTGGAGTCCTTGGGTTCCTTCCTGGGAGGGATACAGGATCCCAACAAAGAGGTTCGGAGAGCACCTTCCACGCGAGACGATTCTCCTCCATGAGGAGAAGGCTTCCCCCTTGGTGCCGAGGGGGAGACTATCACCTCACTGGACTCACTCGAGGACGGAAAAGCCTCGTCCACGGGAGAAGGAGAAAACGCCTGCGAAGGGGATGGGGCCTTCCTGACAGACCTCTTAGGAACCAACTTCTCCCTGGGGGAAGTGATCACTAAGTCCACCCCTCTCCTTCTCTTCAGTGGGGGTGCGGCAGTCGGTGGCTTGTGACCTTGATTGGCGAGTGCTGGCTTCATACCCTTCACTAACGCCCGCATCAGAGGACCAAACCAAGTCTGCCACTCCACGGACACAGAGTCCGAAATCCCCGCTGGAGGGAAGGGAATCGGGCGATCCTTCAGAGTGGACACCACTGGACCTGCCTGAAAAGGTGAAGGGGAAGAAAGTTGCACTGACCTCTCTGAAGTGTCTTCCCTATCCTGCACAAGAGTCCTGCGCTTTGGTGGAGGCGAGCCTGAGCACGGTCTGGCGACACGCGTTCCTGCTGCTGTCACGGGCTGCGAAATCCGACGCGAACGGTGGTCGTGCGTAGGCGAGCGGTCGCGCGGGCGCGCAGGGGAGTGAGCGCGAGGGCATACAGGCAAACGAGTGCGTGGGCGAGCTGGTGAACGAACACATTGGCACGTCGGAGAGGGAGCGTGTTGACGCGCGGGCGAACGAGAACGCTCCGATGACCATTAACGACGTTGTTCAGGAGACCTGTAGCGCGTGGGAGAGCAATTGCGAGCAGGCGATCGGTGGTGTGCTGGTGAACGCTGGCGCGTAGGCGAGCAATGGCGCGTCGGCGAGCGATGGCGCGTAGGCGAGCGATGGCGCGTAGGCGAGCGATAGCGCGTAGACCGCGTAGGCGAACGACCGCGCGTAGACCGCGTAGGCGAACGACCGCGCGTAGACCGCGTAGGCGAACGACCGCGCGTAGACCGCGTAGGCGAACGACCGCGCGAGGGCGAGCTAACAGAAGGCGACCCATGTCCTTCCAGATCTTCTGGGCGACAGCGCGTTGGAGAACGCTTGCGCGCAGGCGATAGGTCACGCGGGCGGTCTGGAGATCGCCGATGTTCAGGTGATCGCTGACGCGCTGGGGACCGCTGACGCACAGGAGATTGCTGACGAGCAGGCGAATGTTGATGCGTCTGTGATCGCTGGCAAGCAAGAGGGCGACGCGTGGAATCCTGTGAGGGAACAGTCGGCACGGGGCGCAGAGGCGAACGTTCACGAACGGGCACAGGAACAGGAGGCGCGTGGGCGTACATGTGTTTTGGAAGTACAGTACGCGCTGGAGAACGCGAGCGATGTTGTGCAGGAACAAGCTGAGGATCGCGAGGGCGCTCAGGAGACTGATGGTGCGCGGGGCGCACAACAGGAACGGCAGGATATTCGGAGTCCACAGGGTAGCGCTGGCGAGCAGTGGGGCGATGGTCATCAGAAGCGCGCTGACGAACAGGAGAGCGCTGAAGGTCAGAAGAGCGCTGACGAGCAGGAGAGCGCCTGTGCGCTAACACTGCAGAAGGGAGAGCAGGGGAACGCTGGCGCGCTGGGCGCTCAACAGGAACAACAGGCCGAAGGATGTCCTCAGGAGAGCGCTGGCGAGAAGAGGGGCGATCATCAAGAGAGCGCTGGCGAACAGGAGATCGCTGACGAACAGGAGAGCGCTGACGAGCAGGAGAGCGCCTGTGCGCTAACACTGCAGGAGAGCACCTGTGCACTAAAACTGCAGGAGAGCGCCTGTGCGCTAACACTGCAGGAGAGCCCCTGTGCGCTAACACTGCAGGAGAGCGCATGTGGGCTAACACTGCAGAAGGGTGCGCTGACGCACAAGAGAAGAATCCCTTTGCCCAGAAGGGACTGTTGCCCGTCGGGTGACGAGGTCAGGCTGCTGAACATCTGCACCAGAAGTTAAAGGTCTGGAAGGCGTAAGAGACCGATCCCCTGAGAGGTCTAAGGAAGCTGTAGCTGTAGGCTGTTTACGGCGAGGAGAGTCCCCTTCGGAGGAAGGAGGTGAAGATTCAAAAAGGCGCCTCTTAGCACCCTTATAAGGAGACGGGAGGTCCTTGCGACGCAGCGGACGGTGAGCCTTACGCCGAAGGCGGCCACGAGGAAGATCGTCAGGACCATCAGTCCTCCGAAGGGGAGTCTCAGTCAAAGCACTCCCCTTAGAGGGAGGCTTGGCAGCAGAAGAGCCCGCAGAAGAGGGAGGAGAGCCGTAAGCACCATCATCCACAACGGTACCTGCAGAGGATTGACCCGCCCCATCGGAAGCCTCTGTCACCACGACGTCGACGATAGACAGAGGATCTACCTCTGCTATTACCGGCGACTGCTTAACAGCAGCCCCCAACTGGACAAGGTCAATCAGGGCTACCCTGGAGGGCAGGCCCTTAAGCCCCAGGGAAGCCCAAATCTGAAAAAGATCATCGTTAGACAAAGATTCATTAGCAACAACCTCCCCGGAGGAGGAGGAGGAACCGCCCCGCTATGGGAGGTGACGCCCTCTCCCCCAATCCAAGGTCGGGAAACAGAACTAGGGCCTGCGCTCCCACTCGGCAGACTCTCCTTAGGAGCCGAACGAGGGGGAGCTTCGGAGGAGGTTTGGGCAGTGAAAGAAGAGTCCCGAGAGCCTTCCTCCTTCAAGGCAACCCCGGAAGAAGAACGGTCTCTCTTGGACTTCTTATGCCGGTGGCCAAACCTCTCCCACTGGGAGGCAGACCACTCCCTGCACTCACTACACGTATTCTCTTCATCACACCGTCGGCCTCGACACTGCGGGCAAAGGGTGTGAGGATCTGTGTCCACCGCCGACATAAAAGTACCACAAGAGCGGCCGGCAATTCCAGGGCACTTGCGCATAGTGAACAATAAGGGTGAGGCCAACTTCAAAACACACACACACAAACTGAAAGAAAAAGCAGAAAAAGATTAAGGCTGTCAACGAGGATGATGGACAGACACGTCTGTTCATCGCAGGAGCCAAAAGTGAAGTGAAGCAAATCACCGGTGTGTGGGGGGGGAGGGGTAGCAAGCTATCCCTTCCCCTACCACCGCTAACTAGCGCGGGGGTAGTTAACCCTCGTTAAAAACTATTGGCTCGTCATTTCAGCTACGCCGAAAGGTAAACCCAATGTAAATAGCGTGGTTTGTATTTCGGTTATGGAACAAAATATTATTTAAGCTCAAAGCTATTTTCTATTGGGTGAAAAGCTACTATCTTACCGGGCATTGTTCCGTTGTTTCATGTGGTTCAATGGAGGGATATGCACGGAGGTAAAACTAGCTACAGGTGTTTCTCAAAAAAAGTTTGAGAAGTCACTTATGACAGGCAGGTCTGGGGGCCCTCCCCCAAAAATGTTTCTTACGAGGAACCCTTTAGATGCGATTTCCTGGCATCTGATAGCTGATAGCAGAAACAAAATCATATTTTTTGGACGGTATTTTTTTTTTTTTTTTATTGTCGTTATCACTCTCCCCTCACACTGATAACTTGTTTCTGCCTGCATGTGCTTGTATCAATCTGTTCGAATTTTTGTGATCCTCTTTCACAGAAACTGCTGTTATAAAAACTTGCTGTTTGTTGAAATATGATATTTTAATTATAAAATAAATTTTTGAATATACTTACCCGGTGAATATATAATAGCTGCAACTCTGTTGCTCGACAGACAAAAAAAAACAGTAAAAACTCGCCAGCGATCGCTATACAGGTTGCGGGTGTGCCCACCAGCGCCAACTGTCGGCCAGATACCACTCTCGATGTAAACAAAGACTCAATTTCTTCTCATCCCACTGCGTCTCTATTGGGGAGGAAGGGAGGGTCGTTTAATTTATATATTCACCGGGTAAGTATATTCAAAAATTTATTTTATAATTAAAATATCATTTTTAAATATTTAACTTAGCCGGTGAATATATAATAGCTGATTCACACCCAAGGAGGTGGGTAGAGACCAGTTAAATATGTTTACATCGTACAAGCTGAGAGTTTTTATTTCATTTTGGAAGTTATCAATATAACAAAAACAAAATAAATAGGTACCTGGTAAGGAAGTCGACTTAGACGATTACTCTGCCTTGTAAGTACGTCTTCCTTACGGAGCCTCGCGATCCTCTTAGGATGCTGACAGACCCTTAGGAGCTGAAGTATCAAGGGCTGCAACCCATACAACAGGACCTCATCAAACCCCTAATCTGGGCGCTCTCAAGAAATGACTTTGACCACCCGCCAAATCAACCAGGATGCGAAAGGCTTCTTAGCCTTCCGGACAACCCATAAAAACAACATTAAAAACATTTCAAGAGACAGATTAAAAGGATATGGAATTAGGGAATTGTAGTGGTTGAGCCCTCATCCACTACTGCACTCGCTGCTACGAATGGTCCCCGTGTGTAGCAGTTCTCGTAAAGAGACTGGACATCTTTCAAGTAAAATGACGCGAACACTGACTTGCTTCTCCAATAGGTTGCGTCCATTATACTTTGCAGAGATCTATTTTGCTTAAAGGCCACGGAAGTTGCTACAGCTCTAACTTCGTGCGTCTTAACCTTAAGAAAACATCGGTCTTCCTCACTCAGATGTGAATGAGCTTCTCGTATTAACAATCTGATAAAGTATGACAAAGCATTCTTTGACATATGCAAGGATGGTTTCTTAACTGAACACCATAAAGCTTCAGATTGGCCTCGTAAAGGTTTAGTACGATCTAAATAGAACTTAAGAGCTCTAACAGGGCATAAGACTCTTTCTAGTTCATTGCCTACGATCTCCGATAAGCTGGGAATATCGAAAGATTAAGGCCAAGGCCGAGAAGGTAGCTCATTTTTGGCTAGAAAACCAAGTTGCAGCGAACAAGTAGCTTTTTCCGACGAAAATCCGATGTTCTTGCTGAAGGCATGAATCTCACTGACTCTTTTAGCCGAGGCTAAGCATAACAAGAAAAGAGTCTTAAGAGTGAGATCTTTCAGGGAGGCTGACTGTAAAGGCTCAAACCTGTCTGACATGAGGAATCTTAGTACCACGTCTAAATTCCACCCAGGAGTAGCCAAACGACGCTTCTTAGTGGTCTCAAAAGACTTAAGGAGGTCTTGCAGATCTTTATTGTTGGAAAGATCTAAGCCTCTATGCCGGAAGACCGATGCCAACATGCTTCTGTAGCCCTTAATAGTGGGAGCTGAAAGGGATCGTCCTTTTCTCAGGTATAAGAGAAAATCAGCTATTTGGGCTACAGAGGTACTGGTCGAGGATACAGAAACTGACTTGCACCAGTCTCGGAAGACTTCCCACTTCGATTGGTAGACTCTAATGGTAGACGCTCTCCTTGCTCTAGCAATCGCACTGGCTGCCTCCTTCGAAAAACCTCTAGCTCTCGAGTCTTTCGATAGTCTGAAGGCAGTCAGACGAAGAGCGTGGAGGCTTTGGTGTACCTTCTTTACGTGTGGCTGACGTAGAAGGTCTACTCTTAGAGGAAGACTTCTGGGAACGTCTACTAACCATAGAAGTACCTCGGTGAACCATTCTCTCGCGGGCCAGAGGGGAGCAACTAACGTCAACCTTGTCCCTTCGTGAGAGGCGAACTTCTGCAGTACCTTGTTGACAATCTTGAATGGTGGGAATGCGTAGAGATCCAGATGTGACCAATCTAGGAGGAAGGCATCTATATGTATTGCTGCTGGGTCCGGGACTGGAGAGCAATAGATTGGAAGCCTCTTGGTCAGCGAGGTTGCAAAGAGATCTATGGTGGGTTGACCCCAAGTCGCCCAAAGTCTCTTGCACACATCCTTGTGGAGGGTCCATTCGGTTGGAATTACTTGCCCTTTCCGACTGAGACAATCTGCTAGGACGTTCAAGTCGCCCTGGATGAACCTCGTTACTAGGGAGATGCCTCGATCTTTTGACCAGATGAGCAGGTCCCTTGCGATCTCGTACAACGTCAGTGAGTGGGTACCTCCTTGTTTGGAGATGTACGCCAAGGCCGTGGTGTTGTCCGAGTTTACTTCCACCACTTTGCCTCGAAGGAGATACTCGAAGCTTTTCAAGGCCAGATGAACTGCCAACAGCTCCTTGCAGTTGATATGCATGCTCCTCTGACTCGAGTTCCACAGACCTGAGCATTCCCGACCGTCCAGCGTCGCGCCCCAGCCCAAGTCCAATGCGTCCGAGAAGAGAACGTGGTTGGGTATCTGAACAGCCAGGGGAAGACCCTCTCTTAGGTTGATATTGTCCTTCCACCAAGTCAGACAAGACTTTATCTTTCCGGAAATCGGGATCGAGACCGCCTCTAGCGTCTTGTCCTTTTTCCAGTGAAAAGCCAGATGGAATTGAAGAGGACGGAGGTGTAGTCTTCCTAATGATAAAAATTGCTCCTGGGATGACAGCGTCCCTACCAGACTCATCCACAGCCTGACTGAGCAGCGTTCTTTCTTCAGCATCTTCTGGATGGAGAGCAGGGCTTGATCTATTCTGGGGGCCGACGGAAAAGCCCGAAAAGCTTGACTGTGAATCTCCATCCCTAAATACAGAATAGTTTGGGATGGGACCAGCTGCGACTTTTCCAAATTGACTAGGAGTCCCAATTCCTTGGTCAGATCTAGAGTCCACTTGAGATCCTCCAGACAGCGACGACTGGAAGAGGCTCTGGGAAGCCAGTCGTCCAAATAAAGGGAGGCTCGGATGTCCGATAAGTGAAGGAATTTCGCCACATTCCTCATCAGCCTCGTAAATACGAGAGGAGCTGTGCTTAGGCCAAAGCACAGGGCCCGAAACTGGTAAACCACATCTTCGAAGACGAATCTCAGAAAAGGTTGGGAGTCTGAGTGAATGGGGATGTGGAAGTAGGCGTCCCTTAGGTCTAGCGAGACCATCCAGTCTTCCTTTCTGACCGCTGCTAAGACTGACTTTGTGGTCTCCATGGAAAACTTCGTCTTTGTGACAAAGACATTCAGAGCACTGACATCTAGCACCGGTCTCCAACCTCCTGTCTTCTTTGATACTAGGAAGAGACGGTTGTAAAACCCCGGTGATTGAAGGTTCAAGACTTTGACCACCGCTCCCTTCTCTAGCAAAAGAGACACTTCCAGTTTCAGGGCTTGTCTCTTTTCTTCCTCTCTGTACCTGGGAGAGAGATCGATGGGGGACGTCGCTAGAGGGGGTTTGCGTACAAAAGGGATTTTGTACCCCTCTCTGAGTAACCTCACAGATTGTTGATCTGCGCCTCTCTTCTCCCAGGCTTGCCAGAAGTTCTTGAGTCTGGCTCCTACTGCTGTCTGAAGTTACGGGCAGTCAGACTCTGCCCTTAGAGGACTTGGATCCTTTCCTCTTCCCTCGCTTCCCTTCGGCACGAGCACCTCCCCTGCTGGAGGCTCTGCCACGAAAGGGCGGAATAAAGCGAGATGCTGGAGTGTCTATCCTAGGTCTAGCAGACAATGTAGGCAAAGGGGGAGCTTAGCGAGCCGAGGACGCAACTAGATCGTGGGTGTCCTTCTGAACTAAAGACAAGGCAATTTCCTTAACCAAGACTTCAGGAAACAGGCACTTGGAAAGGGGAGCAAAGAGTAGCTCAGATCTTTGGCATGGCGTCACTCCAGCAGACAGGAAAGAACATAGAGACTCTCGCTTCTTCAGGACTCCGGACGTGAATGAGGCGGCAAGCTCGTTGGACCCATCACGGGCGGCCTTGTCCATGCAGGACATAATGAGCAAGGAAACATCCTTATCTGCAGAAGAGATTTTCCTGCTCAGGGCTCCTAAGCACCAGTCTAGGAAGTTAAAGACTTCGAAAGCCCTGAATATACCTTTAAGAAGGTGGTCCAGGTCCGATGGTGACCAACAAATCTTCGAGCGTCTCATGGCAAGGCGGCGGGGAAAGTCTACAAGACTTGAGAAGTCGCCCTGGGCAGAGGCAGGAACTCCCAAGCCGAGAAAAACTTCTCCCGTGGCATACCAGACGCTCGATCTAGACGAGAGTTTAGATGGGGGAAAGGCAAATGCTGTCTTTCCTAAACTCTTCTTGGTCTCTAACCAATCTCCCAACAGCCGCAAAGCTCTCTTGGATGAGCGAGAGAGAACGAGTTTAGTAAAGGCAGGTACGGTAGCAGGTACGCCTAATACAAACTCTGACGGCGGCGAACGAGGAGCCACAGAAACAAAGTGGTCAGGGAACAACTCCTTAAATACAGCCATGACTTTTCTAAAGTCCAAGGATGGTTGAGTTGCCTTAGGCTCATCAAGTTCTGAAGGTTGATCCTCTTGTGGTTCAGCAGCGTCCTCATCTGATAGTTCCTCATCCGATAACTGATGAGGAAACGGCAAAGGAGTGGGCAACGTTTGACTCGCCGAGTCCGGTCGCACTGGTGCATGCGTGACGGAGCCGGACGCAGCGTCATGGAACTGCTGCACAGTCTGGGAACTGTCAACAACCATGGGTGCGCGAGGACGCACAGCGTCCACCCAAGACTGTTTAGACCGTCTGGGTTGTGCAGTCAACACCATACCGGGTTGCGGAGGTTGACGCACCGCGTCAAAACAAGTCACCTCTGATGGTTGATGAACGTCCTGAACGTCAACAACCACCTCCGTGGGTCGCCTAACGTCAACGTGCGGCTGGCAACCCATACTGGGTCGCATCGGTGGAGGTACAACCCCAACTGGTAGACGCGAGAAAGCTACCTCAGCGTCAACAGGACACACAACAGACCGCTTGGATGGTTGTTGGCCAGAAGGTTCAGCAGCAACCTTCTCCGCATTGAAGTCCTCCATCAAGGACGCAAGCTTGGACTGCATGTCCTGTAGCAACACCCATTTAGGGTCTACGGCAGCAGGTGCGGCAACAGACGGGGTGAGCGACTGAGGCGGCACAGCTTTACCTCTCTTAGGCGGCGAGCAGTCATCAGATGACGGCAACGAGTCCGAACTGACCCAGTGGCTACAACCGGGACGTTGGACTTGTCCTGAAGGGACCGACTTACGCTTCAAAGGTCGGGAGACCTTGGTCCAAGGTTTCTTACGAGAAACACCTTCGGACGACGAGGTAAAAATGGGCTCTCTCGTCTTACGTTGGAAGGGGCGATCTTGGGGAGATACGCCTGATACCATAGAGGGAACGTCTGTTCGCTGATCAAGGCCTCTCGAACCCATGAGTCGTACGACATTGCTTCTCCCCTGGGCTTGGGAGCTTGCAAGAGGTCCCGGACTAGGAGGACGACAGGCACGAACAGACGAACCCTCAAGCGCAACACTGTTCACAACACTTTGAGAAACACTAGGCACTTTAACACTTTCCGCCGTGGCACTTTGGCACTTTAGTTCCTTTACGTCCGCCATGAGTTGAATGCGGTCACTTGCAAGGGCCTCAACTCTCTCCCCCAAGGCATGGATAGCACGCATCATGTCTGCCATCGATGGTTCCTGAATGCTAGGAGGGGGGTTAGGAACAACCACTACAGGAGAAGGATTAGGTTCAGGGGCATGTGGAGAGGAAAAATCTACCGATCTAGAAGAACTTCTCCTTACCCTATCTCTCTCTAGTCTGCGTGTATACTTCTCAAATTCGATAAAATCGAATTCCGAAAGGCCCACGCATTCCTCACACCGATCTCCCAATTGACAGGTTTTACCCCGACAATTGGAACAAACAGTGTGAGGGTCGAGAGAAGCCTTTGGAAGACGCCTATGACAGTCCCTAGCATTACATTTTCTGAACTTGGGAACTTGTGAAAGGTCAGCCATTTTGAATTAGTCAAGGGAAAATTCCAAAAAACGATCTAAGTCATCAACAATTAATCCGATCCAAAAAAAAGTTCAAGGATTTATTTGAAGAAAAACACCTGTACTGCGAAAGCTCAAACCAAATTAAAGTACTTCACCAAATATGATGGGAAAAACTCCAGGTTTCAACAGCAAGTAAAGTACGTCTTGTCGACACGTCGACAGAGAAGAAATTGAGTCTTTGTTTACATCGAGAGTGGTATCTGGCCGACAGTTGGCGCTGGTGGGCACACCCGCAACCTGTATAGCAATCGCTGGCGAGTTTTTACTGTTTTTTTTGTCTGTCGAGCAACAGAGTTGCAGCTATTATATATTCACCGGCTAAGTTAAATATTTAAAAAAAGTTAGTTGCATTCATGAAGTCTCTCGGTTATCACCTAACTGCCCGCTCACACAGTTCCAATGACAGGTAAAGGTTAACATCAGGAGAGGATTCTTAAAAGAGGACTCGCTATCACCTCTACTGTTCGTAGTGGCTGTGATCACCAAGGTAAGGGTGCTGGAAAAGACTGGAGTTGGATACCAACTGAATAAAGGAGGCAGCACAATAAACCACCTGATGTTCATGGATGACATCAAGCTGTTCAGAGAAGATACTGAGGAAATAGACCTTATAATCCAGACCATAAGAATAGTATCAGGAGACACCAAGGAGTTTGGAATAGAAAAGTATGCCCTAGTTAACATAGAGAGGAAAAGTACCAAGATTGAATGGAGAAAGCTGCCAGATGGAAATGTCATCAAAGACATAGACTAAGCAGGCAACAAATCCCTAGGAGTAATAGGAGGAGGGACAATAAAGCACCAGGATATAAAGAAAAAGATCGGAAAAACACATGCAAAGAATCAAAGCTATAATGAAGTCAAAACTCAACTCTGGAAATCTGGTAAAGGCTATAAACACCAGGGCAATACTAGGTATCAGGTAGTGTTGGAATAGTGAAGTGCAACATACAGTAGATAGAAAATACAAAAAGACAATGAACTAACACCAAGAAGAATGAAAAAGAAAACCAATGCATGGATAATGCCTGAGGCAAACTGAAGAACTGGCCAGTAAGGAAACATGGCAGTGGCTACAGAGAAGAGAACTTAAGAAACTGAAGGGATAGTGATGGAAGTGCAAGAGCAGGCCTTAAGAACAAGGTATTTTAAACAAGCTATAGACGGAAATAACATCTGGCAAAAGTGCAGGAAATGTATGGCAACCCTCAACCACATCGCCAGTGAATATTCAGCACTTGGTCAGAATCAATATAAGAAACGACATGATACCGTAGCTAAAGCTCTCCCTAGTAGTCTGTAGAAAATATGAAATACAATACAGCAACAAATACTACTGTCATCAACCTCAAGTTAGGGTAGAAAATGATCAAAAACTACTCTGGGACTACAATATAGGGACGGACAGAATGACACAAGCACATCGACCAGACATTACTCTGGTTGACAAGACAATGAAAAAAGTATCACTTATAGATGTCGCAGTACCGTGGTACAGTAATCAAAATTGGAAGATAAGGTAAGATGTGGTTTGGCCTAGAAAACAAGCTTGTTGCATATGCAGATGATGCTACTCTCTTTGCATCAATTCCATCCCCTGAATGTAGATCTAGGGTTGGTGAATCCCTTAATAGAGATTTAGCTAGAATTAGTGCATGGTGCAAATTATGGGGTATGAAGTTGAATCCTAACAAAACTCAAAGTATGATTGTAAGTAGGTCAAGGACGGTGGCTCCTCAACATCCGGATCTCAGTATTGATAATGTTTCTTTAAATATGTATGACTCTTTCAAAATTTTAGGTGTGATTCTAGACAGTAAATTTACTTTTGAGAAACATATAAGGTCTGTGTCTTCTTCAATTGCACAAAAAATAGGCTTATTGAGAAAGTCTTTCAAGATTTTCGGTGATCAATCTATTCTGAAGAAGTGTTTTAATTCTTTCATTCTACCTTGTTTTGAGTATTGTTCTCCTGTCTGGTCTTCAGCTGCTGATTCTCATCTTAATTTGTTGGACAGAAACTTACGGTCTATTAAATTTCTTATTCCTGATCTAGATATTAATCTCTGGCACCGTCGTTCAATTAGTTCATTATGCATGTTGCATAAGATTTTTCATAACTCTGACCATCCTTTACATTCAGATCTCCCTGGACAATTCTATCCTGTTCGTAATACTAGGCAGGCAGTTAATTCTAATAGCCAGGCCTTCTCCATCACGATGCTCAATACTACGCAGTACTCTAGAAGTTTTATTCCAGCTGTTACCAAGTTGTGGAATGATCTTCCTAATCGGGTGGTTGAATCAGTAGAACTTCAAAAGTTCAAAGTTGGAGCAAATGCTTTTTTGTTGACCAGGCGGACATGAGTCTTCTATAGTTTATTTATGACATATTTGTTTTTGATGTTGTTAATAGTTTATATATGACATGTCTGTTTTGACGTTGTTACTGTTTTTAGAATGATTTATTGTTAATTTGTTCTCTTCATTTATTTATTTCCTTATTTCCTTTCCTCACTGGGCTATTTTTCCCTGTTGGAGCCCCTGGGCTTATAGCATCTTGCTTTTCCAACTAGGGTTGTAGCTTGGATAGTAATAATAATAATAATAATAATAATAATAATAATAATAATAATAATAATAATAATAATAATAATAATAATAAGGGTAGAGAGAAAAAGAAAAAAAAAAAGAAAAGTACCAGGAGCAGCGAATTCAACTAAGAAGGCTATGGGAATATGTAGGTAGTAGTAGTGCTAATGGTAATACTGTATTACAAAACAGTCACCCCACGCTTTTGTTGTAATTCACATTTTCGTCAGGTAAAACATTGTGAAGAACCCAATTCTTACCAATAAAACTGGCACAATTATGTAATAAGACAGAACAAAATTGATAAACTGATAGTACAATATACACCGCTTGCCAGAACAGAGGAACATTGATGTAATGTTTAATTGCGAGAGAAGCGACCCCAGGCAGAGCAAAGACCAGTATGTGATTAATTAGTGTTAGTTCATTAACCAACATACTCGCAGATACATTTATTAGAAGAGTACGTTCGATAGAAAACAGGGCCGATAGAAAATTCTCCCTGCCACGTATCTAGGCCTACAGCTTTTCTAAGAGGTGTTACGTTATTTTTGTTCTCTCTTACGTATTTATGCTAAAAATGTAATGATAATAATTTAGTTTTTATTTTAACATTTTACTTAACAATAATATAAATAACAAAAACGCGCTGGGTGGGATGCTATCGTAACATTACCATACCAATAATCATTGGAGCAATAGGGACCATACCTTGGCTTGGTCACTGAAAAAAAAAAGTTCGTTTCGTAACTGGAATACAAACCTACGCTATTTATTTAGGGGTATTACTTTCTGCAAAGCTGAAATGACAAGTCATTAAAATTCAGCGAGGGTTAACTACCCACACTGCTAGTTAGCTTGCTACTGCTCCCACTCACACCGGTGATTTAGCTCACTTTACTTTTGGCAGTTGTATCGGCTCTTCCTCCTCGCCTATTCTGGATTACCATTAATTTTTGTCTTTTAAATTACTTTTTCTTATATGTATATATATATATGAAAACATTCTTAATGTTTATGAATATATATATGTATAAAAATGTTGTAATTTTCCTTTTCAGTGTTTGTGCTGTGCGTGTGATACATATACGACAGGTTTTCAAGACACTTGCGCAAGGCCAGGGAACCTTCCCTTCCGA
Organism: Palaemon carinicauda; assembly: GCF_036898095.1. Classification (NCBI taxonomy): domain Eukaryota; kingdom Metazoa; phylum Arthropoda; class Malacostraca; order Decapoda; family Palaemonidae; genus Palaemon; species Palaemon carinicauda. The sequence goes on along the minus strand of NC_090762.1, from coordinate 42,679,990 downwards.
CCTCATCCCCCCTTGTCCATCGGTCTTCCCGTTGGCATATAACCTACCGTTGACTCAGCCGCCACTTCAGGGGAATCGTCATACTTTGGACCCTCCTCGTTCAACTGTTGCCTTCATCTTTCCCTCTTCCTACGGGAAACATGGATTAATGAGCGAAGAGGTGGCCTCTCAGAGATTGACTACGGTCTTTCTTCTCCAGACCGTTCAACTTTTATGGGCCACCGACAGTGTACTAACAAGGGGGGGAGCACCTTTCTCGTTTTGCGGATTAGGTTACGCTTCCGATTGTTTTTCTCAATTATTTAAGTGAAATTATAATGGTTTGTAATTCTAACTTTACAGTTTCTTCTCCGTGGGCAACACTTCCGTTCGGAGGATCGGCGGTTCTTCCTATTAGTGAATATTTTTCAGTAGGAAGCTGCCGGAAGGACCTTCCATCAGGACGACATGGCCATCTCACCCAAAAATAGATTTTTTTTACGTCAAAATCCGTTTTTTTAGATGATTTGAATAATTGTAATTCTTGCTTTATTACAGTTACTCTCCGCTCCCCTTCTCCCGTCGATGTCGACAGGGGAAGTGAGGGCACAATACTCATTTTATGTTTGTTTTCCGTCGTGGACTAGGTGTTCCTCCCTAGGGAATTTTCTGTTACATAATTCATTTTATTTTTCCTCAGTTAGTGATGCAGTTTTCTTCGTTCGACTAAGAGTGCCAACGAAGCAGAGCTGTTCTGTTCATGTCTGGGGAATCTGCTGTCACTGCCGTCCCTCAGAGGATGTCATCATGGCGTCATCCCTTCTCTTAGAAGTACGCCCGTGGCAACTCCTGATCAGCACTTCATCTTCAAGGAACTAGCTGTGGCTACGCTTCCTCAGGTAGCGCTCTCGTCGGATCATCTTAAGAGCGCTACCAGGAGGTTCGCCTCCAGGGGTTGGACAACTTACCCTTCCGCGGGAGAGTTTCCTCCCCAGGTGTGAGGTTGTTTCTCCCTTCCGAGAGAGAACTTCCTGCATCTCCATCACTTCATCAACTCCAACTGCTGTTGCTGTCTTCGCCTAGACTACACTTCCCCTTGCTGAGTCTCTCTTCCTTCATGGGCGGAGCATAGTCTTAGGCCAAGTCTCTCCTGCAAAGTGATCACCTCTCTCGTTCGTGAGAGGGGCCATTCATCCTCTTCATAGGATTGCTACTGGGCGCCATCTGTTCCTGAACCTTCTCCTGACGATACAACAGTGGATGTTCACCCTTCCCAAGGGCACATCCCAGTTCCTGATCGTCCTACCAGCTGACCTGCCGACCTACCAGCACAATCTGGACTTCGGTCCTAGACTCTTCTGTGGATCGTTTGTGATCCCCATCAGTGGATGTTAGCTCTTCCAAAGGGCATATCCCAGCACATACCAGCGCAACCTCGCCACAGAGAGCAACGTTTGCCAGCGCACCAACCAACCTACGCAGAAAGGTTTCCAAACCTTCTGCAGCTCCTGATAGTCTCTCCAAGAGAACCCTCTCCACATCACAGACAACCAGACTTTGACATCTACCACAAAATAGCTTTGCTATGATTGTACGCCTAGAGACTACACAGTACTTCCTCAGCATCAGTCTACCAGGCAGTATAAAGTCTTCTATGGTTGGTGTCATGGGAAAGTCTCTCTCTCCACTCGATACTTCTATTCCAGCAATTGCGGAATCCTCTAGTATACGCAACAGGAAAAGAACCCCCTCTTCAGTTTCCACAGGTAAAGACGATCACTCAACCTTGAGCCTCGCCTTCAAACAGAAAAGAAGGGACATCCTCTCATTGCTAGATCTTTCCTAACTCATACGGACTTACAGCTTGCCTTCTCCCAGTTGGAATTGAGACCTTCCTCTCGGAACATGGTTCAAGTTCTACGATCTCTAAGGAGACCTCCTTATATTCCACTTCACCAGGCAACAAATTTTCACTTAGTTTAGAAGACAGTGTTCCTACACACTTTGACAGCAGCCATAAGAGTCAAGGAAATTCATGGTGTCTCGACATCGGCCATTAATGAGAAGGGTGAAAGGCAACGGTCAGTTTCGTCCCCGAGTATGTCACCAGACACAGTCTCCAGAGGTGACGGATCCTAAACGTCTCCATTCGGTAACTGACGATCCAGATCATCTGTTACTGTACCCGGGGTTAAGTATGAGGCTCTACCTTAAGAAAACGGCAACAGCGCCCCCTGGGTCCCTTCTCTTGTCATCAGCACTGGGAGAGACTAAAGGAGGATCACCAAAACATCATCTCTGCTGGATTCACAGAGTCAACAATTATGCCCTGAATCCAGATCCTCACCCAACATGTCGACTCACAAGGTCAGGGGCATAGCTATGCCCCTGGCCCTTCTAAGCAGATTACTCTGCGACGCAGGTTTTACAAGAAAAGGTGTGAAGGCTCCAGGTGATTTTAACAACCTTTCTCCTGAAAGACATAACCCACAGGAACTCAATACGATCTCTAGTGATCCTGTGATGGTTGCACACCTCAAGCTCCTTATTGGACAAGTAGCAGATGGTTGAGGGCACTGTTACCCAGTTTTAGTATGCGTGAATGAAAAGATTTGACTGGCTCTTATTCTTTCTTCATCCTCCCATCTCTTGGGGAAAGCAGCATCCTATGTTCTCTGCATAAGCAGACCTCCAATCACTGCAGGTAAACCATGCTCCCTTGTGTACCTAGTATTAAGCTAATACTGTTGCGTCCCCATACCCTGGCGAGGTGGAATTGGGAAAGTCTTGGTTACAACAGTATTTTTTACAAAAGACTCGGAATAACTCTACTAACTGTTACAAATCTAAATATCTCAACACACAGCTTGCGTAGGCTAGCAAGGTTTTAGCGAGGCGCAGGGACTCCTTATTTTTTAGTACTAACATACTGTACTCAGATAAAGAACCCCAGGTAAAACCAAAAGCCAGATTGGCAGGGACGTCCACCCTTCCTAATGGGCGAGTCACCCCTAAATAAATAGCGTAGGTTTGTATTCCAGTTACGGAACAAATGACAAATTTATAGATACCTGTAATTTTTATTTTTCCTAACGATACAAACCTTAGTTATTTATACAAACTTCCCCACCAGCCCTCACCCCCTTGAAGTCCTACCTCCAAGCAAAGTGAGCTAAATCACTGGTGTGTGAGTGGGAGTGGTAGCAAGCTAACCCCCGTACCCCCACTAACTATCAGTTTGGGTAGTTAACCCTCGCTAAATTTTAATGGCTCCTCATTTCAGCTTTGCAGAAAGTAATACCCCTAAATAAATAGCCAAGGTTTGTATCGTTAGGAAAACAACAAATTACCTACAAATTTGTCATTTCGAGAAGGTAGGCGATGTAGCCCCAGGACGGTATTATTATACTGTACTGGAAAAAAAGATTTACTTAAAAAGCTAATGCAACTTTGAATAGAAAAAACTCCAATTTTCTTCGAAAATTATCTTAATATCCATCGCAATTAAATAGTTAATAAGATAGATCCTAATGTATCTTACAGTAATGCATGCCACCCAGTGGGAACCGGGATTTTGGGTAGGGGAAATTTTCCTGGCGAATTGATAATGGTAAAACTAACCTTTTCTTCTCTATACATTATTCTCTGGGATGCATAATAAATAGACTAAAAATTACACAAAATATGACAAATACGTAGATAATTTGTATTTTTCCTAAAGATACAAACCTTAGCTATTTATCAGGGGAGCGGAGGTATTACTTTTGGCGTAGCTGAAATGATGAGCCAGTAAAGTTTAGTGAGGGTTAACTACCCATACTGCTAGTTAGGGAGGGGGGAAGGGGGTAGCTTGCTACTGCTCCCACTTACACACCTCTGATTTAGCTCACTTTGCTTTGAGGTAGGACTTCAAAAGGGATAGGTCTGGCGGGCAAGTTTGTATAAATAGCTAAGGTTTTTATTGTTAGGAAAAATACAAATTATCTACGATTTTCTCATTTGTTCCGTAAATGGAATACAAACCACGTTATTTATTAGGGGGTTTGTGGAGATTGTGTCTATTATCATGCCTAGGTATACTGTACCAGTCTCTGTGTAGGAAGCAGGGATGACTTCTCGAGATTTACCATGATCCCCAGATCTTGGCAAAGTCTCAGAAGTTTGTCTCGGTGTTGAAGAAGGGTTGACACGAAGTCTGCTAGGATTAGCCAGTCATCTAGATAGCAGAGGTGACGGATACCAATCCCGTGTGCCCAAGATGACACCAGGGCAAACACTCTGGTGAAAAATGATATTTTAATTATAAAAATAAATTTTTGAATATACTTACCCGGTGAATATATAATAGCTGCAACTCTGTTGCTCAACAGACAAAAAACAGTAAAAACTCGCCAGCGATCGCTATACAGGTTGCGGGTGTTCCCACCAGCGCCAACTGTCGGCCAGATACCACTCTCGATGTAAACAAAGACTCAATTTCTTCTCATCCCACTGCGTCTCTATTGGGGAGGAAGGGAGGGTCGTTTAATTTATATATTCACCGGGTAAGTATATTCAAAAATTTATTTTATAATTAAAATATCATTTTTAAATATTTAACTTAGCCGGTGAATATATAATAGCTGATTCACACCCAAGGAGGTGGGTAGAGACCAGAATTAAATATGTTTACATCGTATAAGCTAAGAGTTTTTTATTTCATTTTGGCAGTTATCAAAATAACAAAACCAAAATAAATAGGTACCTGGTAAGGAAGTCGACTTAGACGATTACTCTGCCTTGTAAGTACGTCTTCCTTACGGAGCCCAGCGATCCTCTTAGGATGCTGACAGACCCCCAGGAGCTGAAGTATCAAGGGCTGCAACCCATACAACAGGACCTCATCAAACCCCTAATCTGGGCGCTCTCAAGAAATGACTTTGACCACCCGCCAAATCAACCAGGATGCGAAAGGCTTCTTAGCCTTCCGGACAACCCATAAAAACAACATTAAAAACATTTCAAGAGACAGATTAAAAGGATATGGAATTAGGGAATTGTAGTGGTTGAGCCCTCACCCACTACTGCACTCGCTGCTACGAATGGTCCCAGTGTGTAGCAGTTCTCGTAAAGAGACTGGACATCTTTCAAGTAAAATGACGCGAACACTGACTTGCTTCTCCAATAGGTTGCGTTCATGATACTTTGCAGAGATCTATTTTGCTTAAAGGCCACGGAAGTTGCTACAGCTCTAACCTCGTGCGTCTTAACCTTAAGCAAAGATCGGTCTTCCTCACTCAAGTGTGAATGAGCTTCTCGTATTAACAATCTGATAAAACATGACAAAGCATTCTTTGACATATGCAAGGATGGGTTCTTAACTGAACACCATAACGCTTCAGATTGGCCTCGTAAAGGTTTAGTACGAGCTAAGTAGAACTTAAGAGCTCTATCAGGGCATAAGACTCTTTCTAGTTCATTGCCTACGATCTCCGATAAGCTGGGAATATCGAAAGATTTAGGCCAAGGACGAGAAGGTAGCTCATTTTTGGCTAGAAAACCAAGTTGCAGAGAACAAGTAGCTTTTTCAGACGAAAATCCGATGTTCTTGCTAAAGGCATGAATCTCACTGACTCTTTTAGCCGAGGCTAAGCATACCAGGAAAAGAGTCTTAAGAGTGAGATCTTTTAGGGAGGCTGACTGTAAAGGCTCAAACCTGTCTGACATGAGGAATCTTAGGACCACGTCTAAATTCCACCCAGGAGTAGCCAAATGACGCTCCTTAGTGGTCTCAAAAGACTTAAGGAGGTCTTGCAGATCTTTATTGTTGGAAAGATCTAAGCCTCTATGCCGGAAGACCGATGCCAACATGCTTCTATAGCCCTTGATAGTGGGAGCTGAAAGGGATCGTCCTTTTCTCAGGTATAAGAGAAAATCAGCTACTGTATTTGGGCTACAGAGGTACTGGTCGAGGATACAGAAACTGACTTGCACCAGTCTCGGAAGACTTCCCACTTCGATTGGTAGACTCTGATGGTAGACGCTCTCCTTGCTCTAGCAATCGCACTGGCTGCCTCCTTCGAAAAGCCTCTAGCTCTCGAGAGAGTTTCGATAATCTGAAGGCAGTCAGACAAAGAGCGTGGAGGCTTTGGTGTACCTTCTTTACGTGTGGCTGACGTAGAAGGTCTACTCTTAGAGGAAGACTTCTGGGAACGTCTACTAACCATCGAAGTACCTCGGTGAACCATTCTCTCGCGGGCCAGAGGGGAGCAACTAACGTCAACCTTGTCCCTTGGTGAGAGGCGAACTTCTGCAGTACCTTGTTGACAATCTTGAATGGTGGGAATGCGTAGAGATCCAGATGTGACCAATCTAGGAGGAAGGCATCTATATGTATTGCTGCTGGGTCCGGGACTGGAGAGCAATAGATTGGAAGCCTCTTGGTCAGCGAGGTTGCAAAGAGATCTATGGTGGGTTGACCCCAAGTCGCCCAAAGTCTCTTGCACACATCCTTGTGGAGGGTCCATTCGGTTGGAATTACTTGACCTTTCCGACTGAGACAATCTGCTAGGACGTTCAAGTCGCCCTGGATGAACCTCGTTACTAGGGAGATGCCTCGATCTTTTGACCAGATGAGCAGGTCCCTTGCGATCTCGTACAACGTCAGTGAGTGGGTACCTCCCTGTTTGGAGATGTACGCCAAGGCCGTGGTGTTGTCCGAGTTTACTTCCACCACTTTGCCTCGAAGGAGATACTCGAAGCTTCTCAAGGCCAGATGAACCGCCAAAAGCTCCTTGTAGTTGATATGCATGCTCCTCTGACTCGAGTTCCACAGACCTGAGCATTCCCGACCGTCCAGCGTCGCGCCCCAGCCCAAGTCCGATGCGTCCGAGAAGAGAACGTGGTTGGGTATCTGAACTGCCAGGGGAAGACCCTCTCTTAGGCTGATATTGTCCTTCCACCAAGTCAGACAAGACTTTATCTTTTCGGAAATCGGGATCGAGACCGCCTCTAGCGTCTTGTCCTTTTTCCAGTGAAAAGCCAGATGGAATTGAAGAGGACGGTGGTGTAGTCTTCCTAATGATAAAAATTGCTCCAGGGATGACAGCGTCCCTACCAGACTCATCCACAGCCTGACTGAGCAGCGTTCTTTCTTCAGCATCTTCTGGATGGAGAGCAGGGCTTGATCTATTCTGGGGGCCGACGGAAAAGCCCGAAAAACTTGACTGTGAATCTCCATCCCTAAATACAGAATAGTTTGGGATGGGACCAGCTGTGACTTTTCCAAATTGACTAGGAGTCCCAATTCCTTGGCCAGATCTAGAGTCCAATTGAGATCCTTCAGACAGCGATGACTGGAAGAGGCTCTGGGAAGCCAGTCGTCCAAGTACAGGGAGGCTCTGATCTCCGATAGCTCGAAACTGGTACCCCACATTCCTGTAAACAAACCTCAGAAACGGTTGGGAATCCGGGTGTATAGGAATGTGGAAGTATGCCTCCTGAAGGTCGAGAGAGACCATCCAGTCGCCTTCCATAAATGCTGTCAAGACAGCCTGGTAGACTTCATCGCGAAGTTTGTCTTGACAATGAACACATTGAGCGCACTTGCCTCTTACGTACTCCTGCAGTGAACATGGCTGCCAAATCATGGAGCCATCCCTGAGGGACTTGTCTCTGCAGAGAACGTGGCTTTCAGATCATTGGAGCCATCCCTGAAAGCCTTGTTTATGCATGACATAATTGTACAGCAAAACTTCAAAGGCTCGAAAACAGCTGTGAAGTTGACCTGTAAAATCTTGGAGCGTCTCCTGGCCAGGCGCCAGGGAGAGTCTACGAGATTTAAGAAGTCTATCTGGGCAGAGGCAGGAACTCCCAAGCCGACAACTTCTCTCGTGTCATATCAGACTCTCGCTCTATAAGCCAGTTTAAAAGAAGGGAAAGCAAAGGCTGTATCCCCCAAACTCCTCCTGGTGATAAACCAGTCGCCTAGCAAACGTAAAGCTCTCTAGGAGAGCGAGAGAGCACTAGCTTATAAAACAACGGCTTCGAAGTAGCTAGGCCTAGTGTAAGCTCTGACGTTTAGGCAAACAAGGAGCAGCAGTTACAAAAAGATCCGGACAAAGATCCTTAAAAATCAGCATGATTTAATTAAAGTCCATAGAGGGCTAAGCAGCTTTAGGCTCCTCTCCGTCTGACAGAGTCCTCAAGGGAATATCAGTAGGAGGGGGAACAGCAACTTCCTCATCTAAAGGAACCTTGTCCGATAATAGCCGAGTCTCAAGCAAGGGAGAGACCTACCGTGGTGGCAATGCTTTACAAGCAGAGTCCACACGCACTGGTGCATTAGTAGCGGACCAGGATGCAACGTCATGTAACTGCTTGACAGTCTGTGAACTGTCAACAACAACAGGTGAGAGAGACCAGGACGCAACGTCATGTAACTGCTTGACAGTCTGTGAACTGTCAACAACAACAGGTGCGTGAGGACGCACAGGGTCCACTCGAGACTGCTTTGACCGCCTAGATTGAGCAGTCAAAACAACTCTAGAATGCGGAGGTTGACGCACAGCGTCAAAACAAGTCAACTCCGATTGTTAGCGAACGTCCTGAGCATCAACAGGAGCATCAGCAAGTGGCCTAACGTCCAAATGTGGCTGAAAATCCACACGAGACCGCATCGAGTGTGGTTCTAAACAACCTGACTGACGTGACTTAGCTACGCCAACGTCACCAGGACACACAAAGGAATGTTAGGTTGGCTGAAAGCCAGGATCTCGATGAGATAAACGGCTAGGCTCAACGTACTAATCAGCAGAATAGTCTTCCATAAGGGAGGCAAGCTTATTCTGCATGTCTTGCCGTACAACCCATTTAGGATCAACGGAAATGGTTGCGGTAAGAGACGAGGGTAACGTCTGTGACCGCAAAAACCTTGCCAACAAAAAGACTCTCGGAGTCTGTGTTACGCTTTTGTTAGGTGGCGAGCAGTTTTCCGATGACTGCAGAGGGTCAGAGCTGTCCTAATGGCTACAACCAGGACGCTGGACCTGTCCTGAAAGGACTGACTTTCGCTTAAGGGCCTCGAAACCTTGTTTCAGGTTTCTTATGCGAAAAGCCTTTGGATGACGAGGAGAAAATTGTCTCTCTCGCCTTATGGTAGGGGAGATCTTGGTAAGATACACCCGATACCATAGAGGGAATGTCTGTTCGCTGATCAAGGCCTCTCGAACCCATAAGTCGTACGACATTACTTCTCCCCTGGGCTTGGGAGCTTGCAAGAGGTCCCGGACTAGGTGAACGACAGGCACGATCCGACGAACCCTCGGTTACGCAACACTGTAACACTTTGCGCAATATCACTTTATCACTACGATTTTCTGTTTGCACTTATTTCACTGAAATCGAAACTTTTACTGATTTCTACCTGAAGCACGCAATTCTACCCTCATCAAAAGGTAGTAAATGCGAAATCAGTCGTATAATGCAAGCACATTAATACCAGCAAAACACAGTAAACATCTTTTAAGATAAAAAAATCAGTGGCTGGGGAAGAGACTAAACACTAGTTCATTCAAAACTACGTTTTCAATCTCTCACCGTACATTGCCTGGGGACGAGAATAAAACTAAAAACGTTTTATCCTTTCTCCCCGTACAGAGACTAGGGACGAGAGTAACTCGAGAACGTTACCCGCTTGAACGGAACGTTTTCTCTCCTCTCTCTCCCTCCGTCTCTATCTCTCTCTCTCTCTCTCTCTCTCTCTTGATTTCGCACCTAAGAGAAGAGCCCAATTACGTTTCGTCAAAAAAACATGTTATTTGACCAAAGGAAAAAACTGAAAGGTTTTTCAATTAAAAAGTTCCTTTAAAATAGAATTTAAAACATTTAAGCTTTGAAAGAAGAATGAACAAAACGTCAGAATCGATTTACTCTTTCTGCAAAGTGAAACCGTGATACTCTCTCTCTCTATCGTAACGATAGAGCGCAAACTGCGTAGCATAAATAAACTAAACGTTAGTTGATCTCTGAAAACAGTACGAAGACTATTCAAAGAAAATCTTTCATAAAATATTTATTAAAAATATTCATTTAAAAAGTTTTAAATCATTAGCTCTTTAAAAGCTATTACGATTGAAAAGGGCTCAACGTTGTTTAACTTCGGTTTCCAAGTTAGGACCGCCTACTCTCAGGAAAGGTCGCATATAAACAAATCATTAAAATTTATTTTGATGTTTATTATAAATGGAAAGTTAATCGAAGAGGCCTAATAAAGGCGGTGAGATATAAAATATATAGAGGAAAATCTATAATTAATTTATAACGTGATAAGATAATTGTTAAAGCCTAAACACACTTCCGTCTAAGGGAAGGGTCGGCCATTTAAAAGTCAAAGAAAGTCCATACTCTCTTTGTCATCAAAAATTAAATCTATCCAAAAACGAGTTCAAGATTTAGGATGAAGATAAAACACCTGCACTGCGAAAGCTCAAACCAAAATGAAGTACTTCACCAAATATGTTGAGAAAACTCCAGGTTCTACAGCGAGTAAAAGTACGTCTTGTCGACACGTCGACAGAGAGGAAATTGAGTCTTTGTTTACATCGAGAGTGGTATATGGCCGACAGTTGGCGCTGGTGGGCACACCCGCAACCTGTATAGCGATCGCTGGCGAGTTTTTACTGTTTTTTGTCTGCCGAACAACAGAGTTGCAGCTATTATATATTCACCGGCTAAGTTAAATATTTAAAACTTGAGGTGCTGTGGAAAGACCGAAGCACAGCACCTTGAACTGGTATTTCCTGTTGTCTAGGAGGAATCTTAAGTACTTCCTTAAAGACGAATGGACTTGGATCTGGAAGTACGTGTCCTTTAGGTCCAGTGTACACATGAAGTCCTGTGGTGTTACCACTAGTCTAACCGTGTCTGCCGTCTCCATGCTGAACGGAGTTTGTTTCACAAACTTGTTCAGGGCTGAGAGGTCGATGACTGGTCTCCAGTCTCCAGACGCCTTTCTTACAAGAAAGAGTCGACAGAATAAGCCTGGACACTTGTCGAGGACCTTCTAGAGAGTGCCCTTCTTCAACAGGGTCCAGACTTCTGCCCAAAGGGCGAGCCCCTTTGCTGATCCCATGGCAAGAGTGTCTATTGACACTGGATTCCTGGTCAGGGGAGGGAGAGATGTTCTCCCTTAGTGAGCTCTTCCAAAGAATGGTGGAGAGGAAGAGCTGGACTAGGCTCCTCCAGGATCTCTAAGTACCTCCTCTGTTGGACACGAAGAGGTGGGAGGAGCTTGTTGGTAGAGCCGGAACGCTGGGAGGAGGAACACTCGGAGAGCTGTAGGGCGATCTTAGCCCTGGCACCCTTCAACCCTCGAGACCAAGGCAGGGCTGCAATGGTCTTTGAGGGCTTCTGGGTGCCAAAGACATGGTCTAAGACCGTTTCCTTGCCCTCCCGAGGGAGACTCTCTAGGTCGGTAAAACCACTGAAAACCCTTTTTAGAGTCAGTACCTGCCAGAATGCATGTTCTAACTCTTTTTGCTCTCCTTCCGACATCGGACTTGCAGCGAAGTCTCCATCTTCCAAACCCTGAGAGCTCTTCCCGGGGTGGGTGGCGGACATCCCTCGAGTGGCTGGCTGTCTCCATCCTGGTAGTCCTCGTGGAGGACTTTGGCAAAGTCTTGGAGTCTTTGGGCTCCTTCCGAGGAAGGAGGTAAGACTCCAACATCGAAGGCCTGGATGTAGTGTCCTTCCTGATCTCCGATAGGGAACTCTCTGCGTGAGGGGAGGCTTCCTCCGAAGGTGGAATGGAAGAGCTCCTTTCCCCATGTGACTCCCTTGGCAAAGGTGAAGTAGGAGAGTATCCCAAGGAAGATACAGGAGGGACAAGCCTTGATGGCCTGACCGGAGTCAGTTTTACCCTCGAGGAAGTGACCACGTCAGAGACTCCTCTTTTCCTCTTCAGGGGGGTGGAAGAAGCCATGGTTCTGTGTCGAGAGTCTGGAGCTATAGGCTGTTCCGATGACCGGCCAGACAGGGCCGGATTGAATCCCTGTGCTACAGCTAAGACTAAGGCACTGAACCATGGCTGCTGACTGACTGATACACTGTCAGACAGATCCCCTGAAGAGAAAGGGACTGAAGGTTCCCTGAGAGGAGTTTCCTTTATAGATAGCCTAGGTCTGCCTTAGAAAAAGGGAGTTTTGGGATCCTGAACCCCTCTGCAGAAGCCTGTTCCCCTTTTCTCGACGGGCGTGCTGAAAGGCGTTTGCGTGGAGGGAAGTGAGGTGATGGTGACCTGACCAAGTGCAGTTCCTTTACTCGTGTTGGTGAGCGCGGGCGCGGGTGAGAGCTGGCATGCAGCAGTGATGGCGAGAACTGGCGCCTACGCGCGGGCAAGTGATGGCGAGAACTGGCGCCTACGCGCGGGCAAGTGATGGCGAGAACTGGCGCCTACGCGCGGGCAAGTGATGGCGAGAACTGGCGCCTACGCGCGGGCAAGTGATGGCGAGAACTGGCGCCTACGCGCGGGCAAGTGATGGCGAGAACTGGCGCCTACACGCGGGCAAGTGATGGCGAGAACTGGCGCCTACGCGCGGGCAAGTGATGGCGAGAACTGGCGCCTACGTGCAGGCAAGTGATGGCGCGTGCGCACAGAGGAGTGATGGCGTGCGCGCGCAGAGTAGTGATGGCGCGTAAGAGAGCGCTGGCGGGCAGGAGCTCGATGACACGCAGGCGAGTGCTGGTGCACGGGAGAGCGCTGGCGGGCAGGAGTGTGTTGACACGCAGGAGAGCGCTGGCGCGCAGGAGAACGCTGGCACGCAGGAGCTCAACTATGTGCAGGCAAGTGCAGGCGCGCAGGAGTGTTGACGCGCAGAGGGCGAGCAGGTGAAGGGATGCACCTAAGCGTTGTAGAGCACTGACAAGCAGGTTGGTGCTGACGGACTGCTGATGAGCACTGGTGCACTGCAGGAGGTTAGCGAGCTGAAGGGCGATGGCATGCAGCTGCGCACTTCGGTAGGACCTCAAGAGGCTTTACCGGGAACAGGAACGGCGATGGAAGGTCGGATGGATGGTAGATCAGGAACTGGGATGTGCCCTTTGGAAGGGCGAGCATCCATCAATGGAGATCGAAAAGATCTGCAGAGAGGTCCAGGACCGAAGTCGGAGGGCTAGTAATAGGTCCAGGCAAGGTCGAAGGTCGAGGGCCAAAAGATAACTGCAGTGGAGGCTCCTCTGGTAGGTGACGGTTGCGACGACAAAGCAGAAGAGGCGCCTTTTCACTGATGGTGAAGGGAGACCTCTAAGGCGAAGTGGAGGGCGAACTTTACGAGGAAGACGACCTCAAGGGGCCATTGGATCAGCAAGCTGACCGTGAGCCGCATCAGTCCTCCGAAGAGAAGTCTCTAAGAGTGAACTCTCCCGAAGGGGAGAAACACTCGCAGGAGAGACTGAGGTTGGATGATCAGGAACGGGGGAAACTAAATTGGCAGCAACAGCTGGAGAGTCTAGAGGAGCAGAGTAATCAGACGAGATGCGTCCTTGGAGGGCGGACCCGAGAGCCCCAAGGACGACCAAACCTATAACAAGGAAGTTATTGACAAGGCCTCACCCGGGGGGAGAGGTGGGGCCGCTTCGCTTGGGGAAGCAACACCATCTCTCAAGGACAGGGGTTGGCCGATATTAAATTGGTCTACGCTACTACTCGACGGTCTCTCGGAAAAGACTGAACTAGGAGGAGCTTCAGAGGAGGGTCAAAAGAAGGAAGAAGAGGTCTTGGGTTTTTCCCTCTTAGAAGGAACCTTCAATGGAGAAATATCCCGCTTAGACTTCTTCTTTTGCCGTCGCCCACACCTCTCCCACTGGGAGACAGACCACTCCCTACACTCACTACACTTGTTACAATCACACTGTTGACCTCTGCTGGTGGGTCAAAGGGTGTGGGGATCAATCTCCACCACCAACATAAAAACACCACAGGGCCAGCTGGTGAGTCCAGGGCAGGTGCGCATGCTTGCAAAAGTCAACACACTAACACACACTAGAAAAAAAAAAAAAAAAAAAAATTAATGGCAGTCTAATAAAGGCGAAGGATGAAGAGCAGCAACATCTGTTCACCATCTGAGCCAAAAGTAAAGTGAGCTAAATCACGAGTGTGCGAGTGGTGGTTAACCCTCGCTAAACTTTAATGGCTCGTCATTCCAGCTACGCCGAAAGTAAGACCCGTAATAAATAGCGTGGTTTGTATTCCAGTTACGGAACAAATGTAAACCTAATTAAGTCTGTTCATGGGCATAGCAAATGCAAAGTTAATGTTAATGAAGTCCTATCAAAACAATTTCCAGTTAACATTGAAGTAATCCAAGTAAATGTGTTGTCACCTATGTTGTTTATCCTCCTCGTGGATTTTGTAATGCATAGAGAAGGATTGGACTGGATTAGTAACAGGAAATTAGTTACCAGAATGCACGAATTATCTCATGAGGTTGGGCTTAAGATAAATAAAAGAAAGACAGAGATGATGAGAATGGAATACGGTATGTAATGAAAGATGGAGTATCATTGGAAGGAGAAAGGATTAATGAGGTAGAATTATTTAAATATTTAGGGACTATGATCTCTAATACAGGATCTTAGAAACTGAGTTTAATGAAAGATTGAAAAAAAAAAAACAAATCAGGCAATGGCTGGGTTAAAGTAGAATTTGGAAATAAAATTACCTGAAATTATGTATAAAAGTCAAGCAATATATCAATTTAGTGAGATCGCTGTTACTGTATGAACGTAAATCGTGGTATAACAATGAAACAATATCATCAAACAAATTTTGTAGATTTGAGAACAAAGCTCTCAAAAGAATATTGGGAGCTAAATGGCAGGACAGGATTAGAAATGAACTACAAGACATTACTCGAGTGCCATATATGTCATGGTGAGTGATAAAGAGTGTTTGGGCATGCTCTTCACACTCCCCAAGAGAGATTAGTTCACCTAACTTTCAACTGGAATCCATAAGGCATTCAAAAAATTGGAAGACCCAGGCCTACATGGCCGAGGACTATGAAGCGTGAAGTAGGAGATGATGAATGGCGAAGCAATGATTTAAAAATCTAACCGAGGCCTTTTGCATCAATAGGCGTAGATGATGATGATGATGATGAATGATTTACTGAGGATTTACTTTTAGTTTGACACTACTAGCTAAGGATAGGCAGGTTTATTAGGTTCTGTGACTTTTTACAAATACCAAATCCCAAAAGTGTTAAATATGACAAATTCGAAGATAATTTGTATTTTTCCTAACCATACAAACCTTAGCTATTTACAAAGGGTATTACTTTTAGCGTAGCTGAAATGGCGAGCCATTAGAATTTAACGAGGGTGTATTACCCCCGCGCTAGTTAGTGGGGGGGGGGGGGTAGGGGAGTGGTAGCTAGCTACCCCTCCTCCCCCTCACACACAGGTGAATACTCACTTTCACTAAAACCTGATAACAATGCCCTCAACCTTCTGCTACCTGTCCAAAAAGGAGCCTGAGGTTAGACCAGCTGTTGTGTAGCCACCACAGAGCGATAGAAAACGTATCGAGACTCCTGTGGGTCACGCCCTGCAGGAAGCGGGCTGCGAAGGTTATTAGACGCTTCCAGACTCCAGCTTGTAGCACCTGCGTCACAGAGTAGTATTACTCGAAGGCAAGGGACGTTGCGATGTATCCAACATTGTGCTGTAGGGCGACGTGACGGGGGAGGGTCTGGAGACAGGTCGAGATGAATGTCCTTGAGTCCGGGCTGAAGAGGTATACTGGTGACTCTCCCCCCATGTCCTCCTTGTGCTCCCAAATCGGCTGCAACTGAGGACAAACTGCAGCTGTTCCCAGCGCTAACCTCTCGATTCCTTTACTGGCAAGAAAGAGAAGGTCTTGGGACATCAGATACAGAATGGAGACTCGAAATCTTGAATGAATCGGACCGAAGGGCCGGGACCCTCAGATTCTGAGTCTAGCCAACAACTCAGGAGCGAGCCTGAATGTTGCCTTCCCCTCTTCCTTAGAAAGGGGGGAGTAGTAAGAGACCAAGAAGATTGCTTACACACTGGCCGTGGCCAGAGTGAGCAGAAGACCCGAGGCGGAATACAATCCGAGGCCTGTCGTAAAGGGTCTTGAGAAGATCTCTTAAAGGACTAAAAGTCCGAGCCATGCTCCAAGTTGGAGGTCTTCCTCCGACTAGGGCAGGGACAATCGTAGCTTCGCCTGAGCGAGGATAGATCCAGCGGGCAGGAAAAAGTTATTCCTTTAAGCCTGAAGGTCAGAGAAAGGCTGAGCGACAGGCTTCATTGCCGAGAGCGGAAAGGAGTTTCCTCCCGCCGAAAGGCAATAAGACCGTTATTGCTGGAGAAGAGGCCTCAAGGGAAGAGGTATATCTCCCACGGCACCAACCACCTTAGACTCTTCACTTTGCCTGGGAGACCCCTGTGGATGACTATCGCCGAAGACGCGACCTCCGTACCGTGACTGTAGCGGGTTGTCTCTTCTTGAGAGGGAAGCGTAGTGTCTCCAGGCATGAAGCCGAAGCGACGCCCCGGTTCGGGAGAGATGTCGCAGTGTGGTTGCTTGAGTAGTCTACGCCGTGGGAGAAGCTCTCCCGGAAGTTCCGTCAGGGGAAGCAGAGGGTCCAGAAACCGTTCTGCGCATAGTCCCAGTGGAGCTCTCCCATTGAAAGGTTGACAGACAACCTGGTCTTGTTGAGACCCATTGTCCACAGACAAAAAGGAGGGAAGATGCAGGCGTCGAAGTCGTCCCACCATCACCGGAATGCATCTTGCCAGAGTCTCGGGGTCTGAGACTGGGGGGAAGAATGGCGGAAGCTTGAGGTTCCAAGCTGTCGCGATCAGGTCCCCCAGACCAGCACTTGCTGGTTACCCAAGGTCAAAGACCCCCAGGTACACTCTCTCTACGAGGCTCTGCTCGGATAGTCTGAGAGAAACATTCCCCTGCCTGGAATGAGAGAGCCGATGGTGGTATTGAGAGAATCTCAATCATCCCGGTATCTCTACTGCAAGATGTGAAGGTGTGAAAATGCGTCCCCTGATGGTTAGAATGAAGTAGACGCGCAATGGGGCGACTCGGCAGGAGCTGTAGGATCTGAAGAGGGGCCAGACTAAGGCCCCTAAGCCTGCCTGAATGATGGAGAGGTATCCTTCAGGTCTTGACCATAGGCCTGGACCGGAACATGTCCCCCCCCCTTTTCCTTTGACGAGTCCGAGAACCGCATCAAGAATGTGGGGAAAGGACGAGAATATCCACTACCAACAAGAGGCTCCATAGGTCAACACCCATCGCAGGTCTAATAGTTCCGCTGGTCCCCTAGGGCCAGGGAGTCCGGTTAAACATTGCCTGAAGCCACCGGAACTTGGATCGCCCCACATGGAACTTATCCTGAGGCGACCGTTCGGACTATAGACGGGTCAATGAGGAAAGGAGAACTAGGAAACGTTCCAAGGTAGGGCTGAAAGCTCTGCTTGACTGAGAACAGGTACTGCGACTCTCCTCGGTCTTGCCACAGTCAACCGAGAGGAAGGCTCGGAGGATGTGGTAACAGAATCTGGCGTCCCCAGGTGGTCACCCATCCAAGCACCGACGTTGCTTAACCTCGCTGGACGGATGAGAAGCGGGGTTTCCAACGTAGTAAGGCCGTTGACTCAATATCATGGCCAGATACTCCAGATGTTGAGGCAGAGGAAGAGAAGGCTCCAAGCAAAATACCATGAGCCCACACTCATGGTAAGCATCCGGAAGCTTGTCCCGGCGCTGAAGAAGGTCGAACCCGAGCCTACCGGAGTTGACCAGACCTCCAAACAGCAGAGGCGGCGGAAGCCTGCACCTGAGCGGCCAAGAGGAAGGCAGGGAGAGTTCTCTGGGGAAACAAACCTGCTATGCCACGGCGGGATAGCCACACTGCATCATAAGCAGGAATACTTGCAGTCTAGGCTGAATTCAACGAGCACCCTGGAAGATGGATGGAATGGAAACTGAAAGTACCCGTCCTTCCGATCCAGGGTTTAAGGAGTCCTGTCGCCTCGTTACCAGTCTGATCGATTCTGCTGGTCTACGCTGGCCGAAGTTTGTTCGACAAACTTGATCAGGGCTGAGAGGTCGACTACGGACATCCCCTCTCAGATCCTTCCTTACAAGATAGGATCGACTGAGGGGGCCGGGGGTGAAGCCGTCGATGATCCTAAGGAAGACCTTCGCCTAAGGTATGGATCATTCTGCCCAACCGGGCAACTCTGCTGACGCTATGGCAAGAGGTTCAGAGACACTGAATTCGCTGACAGAGACGGCAGGCGCGATATCCTTGGCTAATCACAGAGATTGTGCGGGAATGGGCATCGGGAAGCTGTCATTCGGATGAGTAACCTTAAGCATCCTCCCAGCGAAAAGCCTGCAATCCTAGAGTTCGTGAACTCCTTTAGGACTATGCCCCCCCGGGGGAGTCTCCCGTGCCATCTGTTCCTGACAGGAGGAAACTGCAATTGGACACCTTGTCCCAGTTGTCGTAGCCGATAACTTAGGCCGACGTGGTTGAAAGAAAAGGGCGCTGGAGCCCTGCAGAGGCTGGAAGAAAGCGCCTTGGAGGAGAGAAACCGGAAGTCGATTTCCTCCGCACAGCCGCTGTCTAAGTCTCTGTCCTTGGGCACAAACAAACTCTTCTCAAGGATGGAAGGGTGTCTGAGGTCGTCGACCTCCACAGATGAGACACCCGAAGGAAGCCCTCAGTCAGCGCGTCCAGATGGTACAACATCGAGCTTGTCCGCAAGTTAGATACTTAACGACGAAAGGCCAAGGTGCCTGAGCTCGAGAGGAGGAAAGTACCCTTGATCTTCCTGTAGCTTCCTTGAACCAAACCTTGGGCCGTAACCGAGGAGGGAAAGAACCTGGTAAGCTCCCAGAATCCCAGAGGAAGAGGTAAGCAGTCACCCCTTGTCCGATGGAGAAATCTCGAACGAAAAGCCGCCCCCCCCCCCCACCAAAAATCCTTCCAGGTAATGACGGGGAAGGGCTAACCCAGGTTCAGGAAAGAGGTGTGTTGCTCAGATCTCCCTTAAGTTTCTCCTATTCTTGCAAGTGCCATGCTCTGCGTTTACGGGGTGAGACCGTGTTCTGGAAATACGCTCCAGAAGAACTCGCCAGGCTGGTCATTCTGCGAAAACCCCATTGGGAATCGTGGTCGCAATCGCCCTGGAGCTCGCGCGACAGAAATTCAAAGATTTTCGCGTGGGCGAACGTGGAAGCGCTCATGCGCGGTAACGCAAACGAAGGTGAGCGAAGGAGCGCAGAAGGAGGGCGAGCGTGGTAGGAAGGGCGAGAGCTGGTGGTCGGCGAGCGATAACCCATAGACGAGCAATGGATACTGCAAGAAATAAGCCGACATTTGTGCGAAGAAACACTGTAGGTTCGCGCGACGGAACACCATCCGTCCGCGCGATGGAAAAACCGTTGGTTCGCGCGTGGGCAAACATTGGAGAGCATGAGCGTAGACGTGTAGGCATGTGGGAGCGCGGGCGCATGGGCGAGCGGTCGCGCGGGCGCGCAGGCGAGCGGTCGTGAGGGTGGGCAGGTGGATGAGAGCGAGTCCGAGGCGACGAACGCAAGCGTTAGCGCGATGGCGAGGAAACGCGCTGCCGCGTGGGCGAGGAAGACCGCTGACGATATGGATCAACAAGCGATCGGTGGTGAGCTGGTGAGCGCAAATGCGCAGGTTGGCGATGGAGCGTTGTGTCATGCCGACGCGATGGTCGAGCAGTTTGCGAAGGTGAGCGATAGCGAGCTGCCTGTGCAGGGGGGCGATCGCGAGATGGTGATCAGCCTGCGCCGGGTCGCGCGATGGTGATCACCATGCGCCGGGTCGCGCGATGGTGATCAGTATACGCCGGGTCGCGCGATGGTGATCAGTATACGCCGGGTCGCGCGATGGTGATCAGTATACGCCGGGTCGCGCGATGGTGATCAGTATACGCCGGGTCGCGCGATGGTGATCAGTATACGCCGGGTCGCGCAATGGCGATCAGCAAGCCAGGGTCGCGCGATGGCGATCAGCATGCGCAGGTCGGCGGTCGCGCGATGGCGAGCAGCATCTGCAGGTGCGCGATGGCGAACAGCATACGCTGTTGAGGGTTGCGCGATGGTGATCAGCATGAGCAGGGTCGAGCGATGGTGATCAGCATGAGCAGGGTCGAGCGATGGCGATCAGCATCCGCAGTTTGAGGGTCGCGCGATGGCGATCAGCATCCGCAGTTTGAGGGTCGCGCGATGGCGATCAGCATCCGCAGTTTGAGGGTCGCGCGATGGCGATCAGCATCCGCAGTTTGAGGGTCGCGCGATGGCGATCAGCATCCGCAGTTTGAGGGTCGCGCGATGGCGATCAGCATCCGCAGTTTGAGGGTCGCGCGATGGCGATCAGCATCCGCAGTTTGAGGGTCGCGCGATGGCGATCAGCATCCGCAGTTTGAGGGTCGCGCGATGGCGATCAGCATCCGCAGTTTGAGGGTCGCGCGATGGCGATCAGCATCCGCAGTTTGAGGGTCGCGCGATGGCGATCAGCATCCGCAGGTGAGCTAGTAGCTGGCGAACCATGTTCCTTCAGAAGTGTTGGAGAACGTTGGCGTGCCGGCTGTAGCACACGTGGGCGATCCGGAGATCGCCGAGAGACAGGTGATTGCTGGCGAGCTGATGATCGCTGGCGAGCTGATGATCGCTGACGAGCAGAAGGCTACGCGTGGAAGCCTGCGCAAAGAAGAAGAGTCCTTGACCCCGACCTGAACCGAAGTTCTAGATCGCGAGGGCGAACGTGGGCGCACAGGGCGCGTAACAGGAACTAACAGGAACCGCAGGGATGATCATCTTGAAAGCGCTGACGAACAGGAGAGCGCTGATGAGCAGAAGAGTGCCTGTGTGCTAACGCTGAGCAGGAGCAGGTGAGAACACAGCAGAAGGGCGCGCAGGGAAACCCTGACACGCAAGGGAAGAACCCCCGTGGGGGCAACCCTTTGCCCAGAAGAGATCGTTGTCCGCCGGAAGACTGATGTCCGTCGGAAGACCGCTGTCCAGCGGGAAGACCGTTGTCCGTCGGGAAGACGAGAAAAAGGAATTGTAGGCTGCAAACGGAGATCCAAAACGGCGCCTCAAGCACCCTTATAGGGAGATGAGAGGCCCTTACGACGAGGCGGACGGTGGGCCTAGCGGCGAGGGAGGCCAACAGCAACAGCAACAGAAGAAACCTCCGAAGAGGAGTCTCTATGAGTGTACTCTCTCGCGAACGAAAGAGAAACACTTCGTGGAAGAGACTGGTCAGCCAGTGACCTAAAAGGAGCAATCCTCCGAAGAGGAGCTCCTGCAGTTGCCCAGCCCCTTGAGCGAAACTGCAGGTGCGACCGCTCAGCACCAAGAGCATAGTCGCACGAAAAAAAGGCAAGCGAAGAACCCCCCAAAAGGGAAAAACTCAAGCCTGGACAGGAAAAACTTCCCTCGGAAGGAAAGTTACCCGCCCAAGGAGGCAAGCCTCCTGAGTTCTAAAATGAACTGGAGAGCTGTCCGTCGTCACGGGAGTACTTCTAGTAGAAGGAGACACGCCCCTGACGAAAATACAAGGGGGGAGGCAGCAACAGCCGAATCCCCAGGACTCAACCAGACAGCTCACACCGTTGCCATATTACAGAAACGAACTAGATCGGTAACTGTAAAAAAATAAAAAACAACTACAATTAGATTCATAACTAATTGAGACAAACGTACGGCGTAGCAACCCCCCACACGGAAAGGAAGCTACAAGGCCGTAGTAACACGTAGTAAAAAGGGTGAACGACCTCAAGAGAGAGAGAGAGAAAGACATAAGTCAAACTCGATCGCCACCCATAAAAATACGCCGTGGTGGCCTAACTGCCGAGGCCTCCACGTAGATATCGTACACTACACACACAAAGCTGAAAAGGAAACTTACTTATTTCTATACTCAAGTATATATACAAACATGAAAACATGTTTACATATATATAGAGTAAAAGGAAAGTAAGCGATTAAGTAAAGACAAAACAAAACAATGGCTGCCAAGCGAGGACCAAGACAGAGACGTCTGTCACAGTCCGAGCCAAAAGTGAAAGTGAGTATTCACCTGTGTGTGAGGGGGGAGGAGGGGTAGCTAGCTACCACTCCCCTACCCCCCCGCTAACTAGTGCGGGGGTAATACACGCTTTAAGCAGGAACATTGGTTTTCGGAATGGAAAAGCCATTTGTTCTTTGCAACTGGGGTTTCTGGCCAAGAATGAGAACCCTTCTCGGCCATGGCCCAAATCCTTCGAGATTTCTAACCATTCTGATTTGGCTGGCAGTGAATTAGAAAGGGTACTCTGTCCAGTTAGAGCGTTACGGCTTTATGTGGACAGGACTAAGAATCTAAGAGGTAACTCAGACGCTCTGTGGTGTGCAGTTCGGAAACCCTCGATGCCCATGTCTAAGAATGCCTTGTCTTTTTTCATTAGATTGTTGATTCGAGAAGCTCATGCTCAGTGTGATGAGTCGGATCAGAAGCTTCTCAAAGTGAAGACACATGAAATCAGAGCGGTAGTGACTTCAGTGGCCTTTAAACAGAACCGTTCTCTGCAAAGTCTGATGGATACGACCTTTTGGAGAAGTAAGTCTGTGTTTGCATCCCATTATTTGAGAAATATTCAGACTCGCTATGAGGACTTTTTTACGTTGGGTCCTTTTGTAGCGGCAAATGCGATAGTAGGTGAATGATCTACCACTACGTTCCCTTTTTCCTAATACCCTTTTCTATCTCATGGAACTCGTTTGTTATGGTTGTTTGTGGAGATTGGTCGTCAGTCTTCCGCAATCTTTGATTTGGTTAGGTGGTCAATTTGTTCCTTGAGTGCACCCGGAACAAGGGTATTGGTTGAGGTTCTGTCATGTTATAGGTGGTCGTACCGTTTGACAGCTCCTAGAGATTTTCAGCCTGAGTGGATCACTGGATCTCTTGAGGATAGCGGACGAAATGAGGCAGAGTATCATTGCTGAATTTTCTATATGTAGCTGTCTCTGACCCGCCACCAATGGGTGTCAATCAGCTCTTTATATAACCAGCGGGTAAGTTTTATATTTAAAAATGATATTTTCATAAAATAAATTTTTGAATATACTTACCCGCTGGTTATATAAATTCAACACCCACCCTCCTCCCCTCTAGAGACTACCTATGGTATTGCTATGAGGCATGGAAGAATTGGAGATGGTGTGTAGGGTGCGGTTGTACACCTGCCGTATCTTCAATAGCGCGAGAATTTGAATTTCTGCCAGGGTGTCAGGGGACTTCAGCTCTTTATATAACCAACGGGTAAGTTTTATATTTAAAAATCCCAGGTTCTTACCTCCATCTGTCAGGAAGGGGGGTGGGTCCATAACAGTAGAACGACTTATTTGCACTGGAAATATAGGTTAAATTTGTTGAAAGCCCACAATTTTCTGTAAGTAAAGCCATTTTTCCTATTAGAAATGTTGTTGCATGTTCTATAATTTTACCGGTCTGTGACCCTGGAGGGGAGTGTCCCGGTAGCTTGTCCCCCATCTAGGTCTGTGACCAGGGAACTACTATGCTAGGTTAGGTGGGATGTTCTGTGGCCTTTTATAAAACTCAAAAGTGTTAAGTAATCACGTGTTTTCCTGTTTATGCACACCCAAAGTCTGAGGTTTCCACTTATGTCCGTCGGAAATTGGGGTCCATAACGTTAGAACAGCTTAATAGCACTGGAAATGAAGGTAAAATTTATTGAAAGCACACTATTTACATGAGGAAAAGAGGTTTTTCCTAATAGAAATATCGCGTGTTGTTCTATCATTTTACCGGTCCCCCATTTAGGTCTGTGACCTGATAACTACTAGGTTAGGTTAGGTGGGGTTTTTTAGTTTTAGTGACCTTTTACAAAACTCAAAAGTGTTAAGTAATCACGTGTTTTCCTGTTTACGCTCCCAAAGTCCAAGGTTTCCACCTATGTATGTCGGAAAGGGGGGGTCCATAACGCTAGAACAGATTATTTGCACTTGAAATGAAGGTAAAATTAATTGAAAGCACACCATATACTGAAGGAAAAGAGGTTTTTCCTATTTGATATGTTCCGTATTGTTTTAAATTCTTTTTTCTTTTGGAAATGTCGTTGCGTGTTGTTCTATAATTTTACCCACAAGACCGGTGCAAAAGTGTGCTTGAAACAGCACATGTAGTATACATATAACCTAGTAAGGAAAGTGATGGACTCCTAATGGAGTTTTATGAAATTAATAATAATGATAGCTACATTACTTTAGGTTATCAAGCTTAATGGCACTGTGGCCCGTAAAATGGCAACGATAATGTAATTGTTAATTAACAACTAAACAAACTTTCAAAGTAGGGTTAACCACAAGTTCCTTCGATACCCCATGTTTTACGATGGAGTCATACATCGTTGCATAATGTCTTATTTTTTCCTCGAACAAAAGGAAAATACATAAGGAACAGACTGTACATGTCAATAGACATCCTACAGGTACGTTCCTACTTGTCCTGCGGAAGGATATTGGTTATATCAAAGTAATATTAAGATTCTCATTTACAGTAATCTTGTCAAGGAGTTCATCTTACTTTTAAACTACAGGGTGTCCCCAACTAATGTACACCCTCTTTGGATTGTTACAACTGGTTCACTTTATTGATATTAACGTGGAAAACAGATTCTTTTTTAACATTCTCAAATTGCCTCACGTATCCTTACTTTTTTACTGTACATTGTTTATCTTCTGTGAATCTGTTTTCCACGTTAATATCAATAAATTGAACAAGTTGTAACCATCCCCAGATTGTATACATTATTTTGGGACACCCTATAGATGACTGTAAATGACAATCTACATTGTTATTACTTTGCTATGATTAATATTTTATCATCAAGAAATATTTGCAGAACTTACGGACGTCTTTGCAGTTTTAAATACTCCTTGGATTCCTCGGTAGGACAGTTGTTTCCGCTTTCCGGCACTTTAAAAACTGTCCCATTCATCAGACGAAGTGTGTCCTCAGGTCAACAATGTCACTAATTCAGAGTCAGAGACAATCTATTTATAATGTTTCTCATTTTTTTTCAACACCATTTTGTTTCCAATAATAGTAAATGTAAGATACGTAAATAACATACCCAATAATTCACTACAAAAATACCCCCAATTTATCATATATCTTAAGATGATTTAACAAAACAAGGGGGAAATGTATTTTACAACATGAGGCCCAGCATTTTTATGGAATCTGATGCTGATTGCGTATGCATTGTTAATTAATTATTATTACTTGCTAAGCTACAACTCTAGTTGGAAAAGCAGGATGCCATAAGCCTAGGGGCTCTAACAGGGAAATTAGCTCAATGAGGAAAGGGAACAGGGAAATATAAAATATTTTAAGAAGAGCAACAATATTAAAATAAATATCACTTTATAAACTATGAAAACCTTAACAAAACAAAAGGAAAAGAAATAAGATATAAGATAGAACACTGTGCCCGAGTGTACCCTCTAGCAAGAGAACTCTAACCCAAGACAGCGGAAGACCATGGTACAAAGGCTATGGCACTACCCAAAATTAGAGAACAATTGTTTGTTTTTAGAGTGCCCTTCTGGATTAAATGATGTGCAAAGTTTGACATCCAATTTCTCATTAACGTTCTTCTGGATAGCTTGGTTCAGAGCTTTACCAGCTCTTGTGATGGAAACCTGCTATGGAAGATTTCAAACAGGCCCAGAGCATTCTCAGAAAAAGCCGATTGGAACTTCTAGGGATGTTCATGTCCAAAAATTTCTTTTTCTTCACGGGGGACGAATAAAAGCACTGCTTCCTTTCCTCCATTGATTGAAACTACGAGTACTTGTCTCAACAAAAGGAAAGATATCACTTATCTAGTATTATAAAGCCATTACCTAAGATGTTAAGTTATGACGCGAGCTAACAGTTATTTTGCATACTAACCACGTTTATAACCATCATTGTGCAAAATTGCTATAATATTAGGAATTATGCATATTTACTGAAGTATCCGTTAGTATGCAAATTTACTACTTCCGGGTTTTGCATACTTAAAGTAACACACACACACACACACACACACACACACATATATATATATATATATATATTGAGAGAGAGAGAGAGAGAGAGAGAGAGAGAGAGAAGTTACTTTGGAAAGGGATGGCTTAAGAGTAAATGTTGATAATACTGACGCTATGGTGAGCAGTAGGAAAGGTAGAGACAGGGTAGCCATACATGTAAGTAGAGGAGCAGTTATAAAACGGGTAGAACAGTTTAGATCAGGGGTGGCCAACCTTTTGTTTCCCATGCACCAATTTTTTTCACTTCTAATTCACATGCGCCACGCAAACTTTGACCCCCTTTTAATCCTTAATTATGGTGATTTGGACATATTTGGCGGTTATACATATACTTATTATATATATATATATATATATACATACATATATATATATATATATATATATGTATATATATATATATATATGTATATATATATATATATATATATTATTCGGTTTATGACGAAGTTTTGATGGTATGATTTTCAATACAATTGGAGTAATATTAGTGGAGAAAAATTTACTATTTTTTTTTATTGGGATTTTTGCTAATAAATCAAAAAAATTTTGATCAAATGATTTGAATCTTGTATATGACGAAGGTGTTTTATATGTCCAAACTCTAAAAAATATATAGAAAGGGTGTATTTTGAATAATTAAAAAAAGAAATGCAGAACATAGCACTGTCCCCTTAAATTCTTTTTGTATTTTTTTTTCTAGAAATCAGTATTATTATTAGAATTTTTTTTTTCATAAGCCGGCATGTTTTTTTCTTTTAGTATCTCTGGGGTATAGTGCGCCACTTGTAATAGTGTAATGCGCCACTGTTGGCGCATGCGCAATAGGTTGGCCACCCTTGGTTAAGATGGTTGAGATCTTCTATAAATCAAGAGGAAGGATGAGAGGCTGAAGTTGAGAATAGGATAAGAGCATCATTGGGAAAGTGGAGGGAAGTAGCAGGAGTGGCATGTGATAAGAAAATGCTAATCAAGGTAAAAGTTAAGATCTGTAGCACATAAATAAGACCAGTGTTAATGTATGGGTCAGAAACTTGGGCTTTAAGACGAAAAGAGGAATCAAAGATTGAGAGAACAGAGATGAGAATGCTTATGTGGTGTTCGGGAATACAATTGCTTGAAAGATCAGAAAATGATGAAATGAGAAGGGCAGGTGTAGTAAAGATTAGAGAGATGACAAGAGTGTCACGGCTGAGATAGTATGGGCACGTGTAGAGGATAGATGGCGTGGAGGCAGTGAGAAGGGCTTGGGAGGAACCTGTTAGGGGGAGAAGATCAAGAGGGAGGCAGAGAATTAGATGGCGAGATAAAGTGAAGGATGATATGGATTATGGAAAGAGGTTTGGTGGAAAAGGATGTCTTTGATGGAAGGAATTGAAGAGGGTGCATCAGGCAACTGACCCCTAATGTTGGGATAATGGTGGGGAAGAAGATCAGACTAAAGTCTCCCACCATCACCAATCTGCATTGGCCAGCGTGGTGATGAAAATTGGCCAAACCCCAGACATACCCAAGGCCTTTGTTCTACTGTGGAATAGAAATGGCTGCATTTGTTGAAATATATATATATATATATATATGTGTGTGTGTGTGTGTGTGTGTATACATACATGTACTGTATATATATATATATATATATGTGTGTGTGTGTGTGTGTATATACATACATATACTGTATATATATATATATATATATGGTAAACTTCGATTTTTCAGATACCACCCCCTTAACGAGTTATCGATTACTCATATCTTAAAGATCTAGCACTAGATGATGTTAGATTTTTTTTTTTATATATTTTTTCCCATTAAATAATTTTTCATTGGATCATAACAACCCAGTGTTCAGAAGAACCCTAAATTTTACAACAATAAAATTGCATCACGTATTCTTAAACTGCCAAGAAGCATAAAATAGCTATCACAGGTCACAGGATGCAAGTGTGTCCTAGTTTTCAAGTGCAATGGGGATTACTGTCCTGATTAGATTTGAGTTGATGGCCTACCAACTGTTATCCACTGTGTTTTTGGTCCATGGTTCCCGCATTTATCTTTCCAAGTTATCACTCTGGTCCAGATTTATCTTTAAAACAACTCATGGTTTTATTAACTCTGTCAAAGTTACTGTTTCAGTTCTTGATCCCGTATTAGGTTCAGCAAAGAACTCATGTCGAATTATTCGAAATTCCTATGTAGTGAGCCGTCCCAGAGGATAGAACTTGGGTCCGGAAAATCTCTACGAACTGCCTGAGGTGAACATTGACAAACAGCAACTTGCAAAACTGTCCATTGTCTATGTTGTTGATCTGGGTCAGGCGTGATTGAAATCAGATCAGGGTAATAATTTGTTCCTTTTATTCGTCGCGTCAAGTATATATCTATATGTGCGCCATTGTTAGCAGGGATATATTGTGAAGGTACAGTATCATGAACACGTGGAACAAAAAATATAGGTTATTAAAAAAAAGACGACTGAATATGTTCTCTCTCTGACATTTGATATATCCATGATAGGGTAAGATTTTTAATCATTATAAATGTTAAGCTTACCAAAAATGAGAGAGGGTTATTAGAAATGATTTTTGGTAAGTTGCCTGTCATAGCAATTATCAGATCAATAGGAATGAAGAAAAGAACAGTATAGGTCCTGGGGTAGCCATAGATATCCTACCATAGAATACACGAGGGAACTAGCACTGTAGCGCAATGTGTAGATCAATAGGAATGAAGAAAAGGGCAGTATAGGTCCTGGGGTAGCCATAGATATCCTACCATAGAATACATGAGGGCAGCACTGTAGCGCAATGTGTAGGAAATTAATTAGCTAAGTTGGAAATAGTACGCCCGTCTGCAAGTGATCACATTAGATATAAACATTATACTAAAATTCTCTTATCTATATTCCGGTTCTTGCTTTTATTTTGCTAATTGATACGTCTATTTATATGCTAAATAAATGACGCAGCTTTAGTTAGGTACCTCGACGTACTGCTGAAAAGGATTCTTTGTAAACGTTCTCTTGCTTGAGGGTGCACTTGAGCACATCATTCTATTTTATTCCTCTTCCTCTTGTTTTGTGGAAGTTTTTATAGTTTATATGTGAAATATTTATTTTAGTGTTGTTACTGTTCTAAAGATATTTTATTTTAGTTGTTAATTGCTTCTCTAATTTCCTTGTTTCCTTTCCTCACTAGGCTATTTTCCCTGTTGGAGCCCCTGGGCTTAGAGCATCCTGCTTTTCCAAATAGGGTTGTATCTTAGCAAGTAATAATAATAATAATAATAATAATAATAATAATAATAATAATAATAATAATAATAATAATAATAATAATGTGAGATTCTGTACGTTATCATCACTGGATAGTTATGAACTGGTTTCATCAGGTATGGAATTAATATTGATCTTGAACATATATCAAGATAAGATTGATTGATTGATTCAGGACATCACTTGCTATTCGGAAGAAACATTCAAAGAATGGTATGGAGAGAGAGAGAGAGAGAGAGAGAGAGAGAGAGAGAGAGAGAGAGATGGTAAGTGAACCTTAATCTCACTGAAGTAAAGTTGCTTGGCACGATAAATCTCTATGAATGATAAAAAAGACAATGTGATCAAGTTTTGAGGGAAAATATTCTTATATGTAAATTTTAGACTCAAACATCCTGCTGTAGAACGTCTAGGCATTTTCCCATTCCATGTATTCCAATGTCTTGGATTGGGGTTCTCTTGTTTGAGGGTACACTCGAGCACACTATTTCATACAATTTCTCTTCCTCGTGTATTATTAAAGTTTTAATACTTGATATAGGAGATATTCATCTTAATATTGTTACCCTTCTTAAAATATTTTATTTTCATTTTTTCCTTTCCTCACTGGGCTATTTTCCCTGTTGGAACCCCTGGGCTTATAGTGACGTCACGCACACCATTGTACCCTGTAAATATCACTGAAGGGACTTTTCAGCATTTCTTCGGCCAATAGCTGCAGCCTTCAGGCCTATCCATTTTTTTTTTATCTTGCCTTACCAGCGTCCGTACTTCCTTCTCTCCACAATGCTGACCAAGTTTTTTTTTTTACTTCAGAGCACTACTGCATACTTTCCCCTGAGCTATGTTTCGGTGCTGAATCCCCTCTCCCTCTGTAGCACAATGTTCAAACGTCTACTTAACAATAAAATAGACCCATATAAAGTAATATTAACATGCCGTATGAGAATATGCACAGATGACCTTAGGTTAACACCAGAAAATTAGATAAAAAGTTGACAAATAGTAAAATCCTCGTTACCTCTTTACCTAAGAGATAAACGTGATATGAGGAAAAATAGGTCGACCAATTAACCGCAACTTTTCCAACTATATCTGCGTAAGGACTAATCAGATGCAAATATGGTCTTATCGAACGCTGTTAAACAGTTTTCTATATCGTATTGTTTATTTTCCTTAAATAATGATCACGTTGATGGAAATTAAATATAAGTTTGTTTATCGTTTGTGTTCCAGGTATGTGATTTTTTACCACTTTTCCGTAACTTTTCTTGAATTGATGGAATTAATGAAGGGACCCTAAGAAATCCTTAATTGTTTTCTTTATTAAATTCGTAGTTTCAAGTGATTCATTTGAACATTTCATCAAAGACCTTTGTTTTCAATCTCAAACAATTGGAAGTAGGTGGGCCTTTTATTAGCATCATAATTGAATTTCTAATTAATAGATTGTAAAGAGTTGTTGTTGATGGGCACCATAGTGAGTATAGGAATGTTATGTCGGGTGTTCCACAGGGTAGTGTTCTTGGCCCATTACTTTTTATACTATATACACATGACACGTGGTTTGGCTTAGAAAACAAGCTCGTTGCATATGTAGATTATGATACTCTCTTTGCATCACTGCCATCTCCTGAATATAGTTGGTGTTGCTGAATCCCTTAATAGAGATCTAGCTAAAATTAGCGCATGGTGCAAATTATGGGACATAAAGTTGAATCTTAAGTAGTTCTCGGATACTTGCATCAAATACGTTTCGACTTTCACGGATTACAAAACCCGTCAAAACAGAATAAATTTAAGAAAGTGAACTGGCCAAATTAAAACCATTTTCGGCGAATAAACAATTTCGAATTAGAAATCGCCTTTTTTTTCGTTTTCCCAAATCAACGAAATGAAATAATCAAGATAAGGATTAGTTAGATAAAGATTAAGAAGAATAATGATTGAGGAGAGATGGATCTTTTGTTTGTTAAGTGGTCAAGTAAATAA
>NC_090762.1:42633587-42646087 GCF_036898095.1 Palaemon carinicauda | reverse complement strand
AAAATACTAAGAGGAATAGGTATTTGGTTATTTCAAAATAATTTGTCATTTTCATGATCTCTTTTTTTAATCAGACCAATGTTGATCCGGAGTTTTTACACAATATATTTTCTAATTATCAAAATTAGAAAAATAATAATGTTTTTACTTTAAGTAATAAAATATTTTCTTTGTTTTTCTTCCTAATTCTGAATTAAATTTTTCTTACGCTTTCTTTTCAACAGAAGCGTTTTTTTTTCTAATTAATGAAAATAATAGGTTAAAATTGTATTGTTTCGTCAAATAAAGAAATCTGTTTATAATTGTTTGAAAAAAAAGTATATATTTTAATTTTCTTTCAGATGATAAAATGCCATATACCATTCTTTTTTTAAATTGTATTGTTCACTTTTATCAATTATTCCATATAAAAAAATGAATGATAAAATATATTTTGTATTTTATACCATTACTGAATGCGTTTGTCCTGTAAGATTTTTGCTCATAACAATGTTTACAGGATAAGGAGGATATCCTACTTAGTGCAGAGGAGAGCTATTGGTTCATTTGTCCTTGCATATCACGATTGAATGGTTTAAAGGTCGCTCGTGACTGACAGAGGCAAGGGGCGATAACCTCTCAGGGACGTTACCACATAGGTCACCACAACCTATGGGGAACTTGGATCTGAATTTAATGGTATTGGATATTAAGGTTTGTCATTCACCTATCAAGCAGGACAATGCTCTAGAGACTGAACATATTATATTATGATCAGCACATAAGACCTGTCTCCACCCAAGCTTGGAGCAAGGAGGGCCAGGTAATGGCTGCTGATGACTCGGCAGATAGATCTTTAGGCTTCCCTAAACCGCCCATCCTTAGCTCACAGTAATGATGAGGTTCCATTGACCAAAGGAACTAACGAGTTTAAGCAAGACTCGAACCCAGTCTGGCGATCACCAGTCAGGGACGGTACCACCTAGGCCATTACACTACAAGACGGTAAATAATACTCAAAACTGAATTTGAAACTTGATACAGGAATGCCATCTACTGTATTATCTCATTATTAGGAATATGTTACTATACATACATGCAGTCTTATGTATGTATGTTCTGTTGAACTGACGTTTAAACCTGATGTTTTGAAGGTTTTTTTTCTTTCTTTTTTTCTTTTTTTGAAACCTGATTGACTCTAGCCCAGTTTTTCCTTTTCTAAAATCAAATACCATTTGCTTTACACTGGCCATTTATATATTTGTTTTCTATCAGTTCATACTTTATTGACAAGATTTCATCTACAAAATTATAAATCTATTAAATTTGTTAATTTGTCATTTACGGAAACAAATTGAAATGATGAATCTCTTTGACATTTCTTTTCTAATGTAGGCGAAGGTACTAGCAAGTGTTCCCTCAAATATCCACATACATACACATACAAGCACATACTGTATACATACACATATACATACTTATGCATGTATGTGTCAATCTATCTATTTACACACACACCCAAGCCCAGGTAGCTGGTAAGGGAGTGTCATTGTTCTCTAATTCTCTGTATGTATGTTCGTACGTTTACTTTCCCTATAAAATGTAAAGAAACCTCCTTCAATAAATCAGTCCTCTGAAGAAGTATCACGAAACTAGTCAGGACTTAATCGTACATTTCGTATTTTCATTTCCCCTGTGGTTCTTCTGCATATATATATATATATATATATGTACACACACACACACACATATATATATATATATATATGTGTGTATATATATATATATGTATATATATATATATATATGTGTGTGTGTGTGTGTGTGTTTGTGCGTGTTATATTCAACCAGAGTAATTGCCAATTCAAATAACATATCAAATACTGATTTAATGACATCTAATCACATGTCGTATCAACATTGCATGCCCAATTGTGTATGCAAGAGAGCGCGTACTCACGCGTACGGTAGGACCAGGTGCATTCCTACGAAAGTGAATACCACATCACAATCTCCTTCCTAACCTTCACCTTTGCCGAGGTTGACAGATAATATATCTTTCATGGGGAAACATTAAACGCCATTCTCGCCCTGAAAGCTAAAGACTTTCTGTGAGGGATAAAGGAATATATAAACACATTCGCAAACATTGTTCGTGACAGACATTTTTTTTTCATTCTTGTATGTAGATAATTTGCCTGATATAGATGAATCGATTGGTCTATGACGAGAGAGAGAGAGAGAGAGAGAGAGAGAGAGAGAGAGAGAGAGAGAGAAGAGAATTTAAGGGATTCCGCCAAGTGATCCTCTCTTGTTGAGTAGTGAAAAGGGGAAGATAAAGACAATGGAAAAGATAGAATTACTTGGAGATCTTGTGAAGTAAATATACAAAACTTTCTCTCGCTTATATAAGAGAATCGCCGCGAACGATCCCCTGATGGTCGAAAGAGTTGAAAGTTGCGAAATTGAGGTAAACGACATGAAGGTTTTATTGTGGTGAAGTTCAGTGGATGCACTAATTATTAAATGTATTTTCGTCGAGGATACAAAGTATGCAAACCTGTAGGAACTTTTCCAACCGAGGGGAGAGAGAGAGAGAGAGAGAGAGAGATATTTTGAATTGCGTTCGGGTGGTAAACTTTTACAATCGACTTATATGCAATAGATTACAATGAATACCAAATTGATTTACACAGGGAGGCACACTTGTCTTTCAACTTGTAAATATTTACCCAAAGAAAAACAGAGAGAGAGAGAGAGAGAGTCATTTCCAGTAGTTGTCTGTTGCGCCAAAGTAAACTGTCCCGAATTCTAGAACAAGTTTTGTGCTGAGGGCTTTCACGTGTGTCGTACGTCTTGTGTGATTCGACAGAATCACAAGGCGTCTTTTCCCTCTTGAGAGGTGTCTTAACCTCACAGGGTGAGTTCTGGCTCCTTTCTTCTTTGTACATTGTGAATGATTCGCAGATCGACGGTGCATAGCCATCCTGAGTGGCAGCTTCGAGAGGGAAATCCAGTCCAGTCACAAAGAGGGCAAATTTATCAAGGGACCGGAGAGTGTACATACCGGATCTGGCCCTCCCTAGCTGTTGATGAGTTTCAAGTGACCTTTTGCGAATATTCATTTAAGGAGTCTATCGCAGTGCCGTCTCTCACGAATGGGAGATGGGACGAAGAGTGAACATTTTAGAATGGCAACATCAGATATATTAGTTTGGGGGTTTTGATGGATGAAAGAGGAGGGGGTTAATCCAAGTGTAGGGGGTTAATCCAAGTGTTAGTAACTATATGATAACATGCAAATATTAAGAAAATATATTTAATTGGTTCTACCTCTGCAAAACAATGTTTATTTTGGAGATCATAATAGCCTTTTTCTTTGATTTTTTATTGCCTACTTGTACGGAAATTTTATTTTGCTATGGTTGAAATCATATTTCTAGGATTATAATGTCTCGTGGAATATCATTGTAAATCGATCACTGATGAAAAATTATAATCATAGATGTTTATCTATAATTATAACATAACAATTTGACATTGGGGTGTTTTGTTGGCTCTGAAACTCACATTTTCATAAGAAAATACCCATTGAAAGGTAAAACTTGAAAAAAAATGCATAACCGTATCAACCATCAATCTGTATATACATAATAAAAATAAACATTTCAAGCATGATAAAAGATTTGTATGAATAAAAGAACAATTTTGATAATTAAAATTTAAATACAAGTCTACCAAGATCTACCTGAAACCACATTTTGAAACATTATTCTTCGAATGTGTCTTCAATTCCCCATGCGAGTAAATGTAGCCATTGTGTACACAAGGTCTTTAAACTGGGCTCATGTAAAACTTGATATTTAAAAAGAAAAAAAAATCCACGTGATGTACACATGGCTGCTCAAAATGTTAGGAAAGGTCAGGGCTATGTTCTGCTATAACAAGGGATGTCTATAGTTTAACTATTGGAGCAAAGGGAAATTGATAGACATATCTTCTCCGACGAGAACAATGATCTATCGAGAGAGAGAGAGAGAGAGAGAGAGAGAGAGAGAGAGAGAGAATCTGGGTGAACGTAAGTCGTATTTTATACTAACCTATCTCTTTGAGGAGGTTGATGCATACGTATAATCTTCATAATTAATTTTGATAGTTGATTTAAAACTTTCAAAACAATGCTTTTACTCCTCTTTTTAGATTTGCCTCTTTATCGAATTTTGACTATCATTTCATGGAAAGATTTTTACGTACATTTCTCCCTCTTGATTTAAGGGACGATGATAAGGCTAAATAACTTTTGATTATTTATCTAATCATCTAGAGTGAAAGTGCAAGTCTGTATTTAGCTTTTCTTCAGCATATTTACCTTTGTTGTTCCTTCCTAACTTGTGTTTACCATACATTATTTTATATGTGTACACGGCTGTACTTGTGTGTGTTTATATATATATATATATATATATATATTTGTATATATATATATATATATATATAAATACACACACACACACACATATATATATATATATATATGTATATAAATACACACACACACACACATATATATATATATATATATGTACATATATATACACACACACACACACACACATATATATATATATATATATATGTATATATATATATATATATGTATATATATATGTGTGTGTGTGTGTGTGTGTGTGGAGAGAGAGAGAGAGAGAGAGAGAGAGAGAGAATGTGTGTGTCCTGTCATGAAAATTTATTTATTGCTAAAGAATTTAATTCAGTGGTAAACACTCTTATCGTAACAACTGATCACTTTATCGTTATCTACGTATGTTTGTTCTGTGAAGGCAAACAACATCTCCTCACTGACTTAATTAGAAGTTCTCAACTAGGTTTAATTTTTATTGAATATCATGCTTTCCTCTTCCAATTCTTACTCCCAAAACTTGGATATTTACCAAACCATTGTTGAATTCACTTAACAACAAAAAGTTATTTGATTATTGCAATCGTTTAAATGAATGTCGATGATAGTAAACATGGCACCATTGCTTTTGTGGGTCAGTCACTAGAGCTGGTAGCCTTTAGCGAGGCACTGAGTTTAGTTCCATGTCTTGTGTCTTTCTCTCCACATCTCCCAGTCCTTTCTCAGTTAACCATGGATCGACGGTTTATGTGCGTGTTATTACTTGGATTAGCCTATATGTTTTCCTTTATGGCCTTTCAAACAATGAGTGTTATAGAGGTAAGTCCTAGATATGTTCATTTACCATGTTAACATCATAACTCTTATCTAAATTTAACGCCATAGCCTCATTTATACTTGAGTGAATTTCTATTTTTGCAAACTTTTTATGGTTTTCTGTAATGTACTAAACGTGCAGGAAATGGTAATAAGACTATATTTATATATAAAATGGATTACTATGTTGTTAACATCATCAATCTTATTCAAACTGAGCGCCATGGCATCATTCATACATAAGTGAATTTCTATTTTTGAAAACTTTTTATGGTTTTCTGTAATGTAATAAAAGTGTATAAAATGGTAACAAGACTATATATTATATATAAAATGGATATCTATTATAGAAATTTAAGTAATTATAATAAGATACAGAATTATATATTCATTTATGAATGCTAAGATTTGTTAACATCATGTCTTATTTAAACTGAGCGCCATAGCTTCATTCATACGTAAGTGAATTTCTTTTTTTTGCAAACTTTTTATGGTTCTCTACAATGTACTAAAAGTGTATGAAATGGTAATAAGACTATATATTGTATATAAAAATCATATTTATTATAGAAATTTAAGTCATCATAATAAGAAATAGAATTATACATTCATTTGTGAATGCTAAGGTTTGTTTTGGTTACGACTTGCGACAAGAACTCGAGAAGAGAAGACGGACGTAACCCCGATAAAGTGTCTGTTTTGTTAATTTAGGTGACGTTTCAATACGGCGTATAGTGATATTATTTGTTTATCGAATTTTTAACTTTCAATGAGACATAAAAAACATACCAGATCACTTTCATTTGGCCAAGTGATGTGAAAGTAGCCGAACTATGTTAAATAAACAGCACTCAGTGGATGACAAATCTGGTTTAGTCCACACAAGTGATCGTGTCATACTATCATATGATTTATTCTAAGGCTTTTGATCAGTTGAAAGATTGGTCTGTTATTATTAGGAAGACCAGAATACCGATAGTCTCAATATGGTCTCAATATGGTTCCAGTTCACCACTAAAGAAACATTTTTTTTTTTTATCCTATACAAGTATTATAGTTTGACATAGGTACAGGCCAGGTTAAGCCGCTTTATATCTGATAATAGTACAGTATTAGCTTATATATGACCAAATTTGGTTATCCATAGGACTAGAATGGTCAAAATAGATGGCATGAAATTGAAGTTCAGGATATCGAAGGGAGGTTTAGCTTAGTGTAGCCAAAAGGAAGTAAATTGTTAGGTTAGGCTATGATTACAATAATGATTTGGTGGAGCCTTTGTATATCAACGGCCAGTTCCTCACGCATAGATTAATAATGGACATCAACTAACCTAAACTTTCCCCTGCTATCCTAACCTATAAGCCGTGTCCTTACCTACTTACCTAACGGGGGGCTAACGCCTCCCTACGAGCCCCCTTACAATTCAGTATTTTTAGTTAGACATAATAATACATGCAGGTGGCTGCTTTCATACATACGCCCCGATTTGGCTTCATGGCCGAAGAATTGAGATTTATAATTTGCTCATATCATTGCTTTTGTTTTGGGTTGCATACTATGAAAACTAATATATTTTGGTTTCTTTTAAATCACAGTCTGTCTAAGAATAGGGTTTTACCTAAGCAGTATGCAAAGAAAGAGTTTTCGTACTGTATAATATTTACTTTTCCCACATTCTAGTTAATGTAAGTTTACCATTTGATATAGGCTAGGTGTGCTGAAATTTCCTGTTATAGTTGTGAAATCTTTTTTCTTCAAGAGTAAATACTGTATAATGATAAATCTGACTTCCACACAAAAAAATTATGACTGCCGATGTGTTATAATGAAAGAATATATATGGCTATGGAAATTATTTGTCTGTAATGGGTATAATTCTAGTTCATTATAGAGAAGTAAATTACACCATAGTATACATTATCTCAAATATATTTTCATTATTAATCATAACTGTATAAAGTATAATAATTTTTAAATAGAGATTTCATGTATTTGTTTTGCTTCAATTTCTTTAACTTCTGAGTAACAATTATGCTGTTCTCAAGAAACATTGTGTACTAAATAAACTCTCAGCTCCAGGCTATTTAATCTAAATTCATAAGCCAAATCCTAAATTCAGTTGAGTAAGATCAAGAGCTAATGAATTATCTTTAATGATTTGAAACTGATTTAATATTTCAGAACATCCTTTTCACACTAAAAATTACTAATCTCATTTTTTATTAAGTAGTGAAACTAGCTTGATTTTATATATTGAGTAAGTTTATAATTAATTATTGCCCCTTAGGCTGTTGGTTTTGTCATAATTTAATTTTTTAGCTAGGTTTATAAAGAGGTTACCCAGGCAAATTAATCTGGAGGTATTAGGAAGGTAGTCTTAAAAAAAACCAATTTGATCAAGTTTGAATTTATTTTTTATATAAATGTGTAATACGAGATAGTTTAAAAGTCTTGTGCTTAAAAATCTACGGAGAAAATGATTGATAGTTTCATAGCTGTAGGAGAATTATCTAATTACAATTAGCCTTGTTATTTTGTTGTCATGTTGGTTATTATTAGGCATGTTATGGTTTTAAAGGTATTAATAGTGAGGTTTAGAAGTCATTAATAGTGAACCAAGTGGAATATCATATCTAACAGTATCATTTTGTATGAAGTGGTTACATGGTACATATGATATACATTCAGAAAAATAAATTCAGTCAATGAAATACTATACATCACAATGGGTTGTTAGTTGTAAGGCATAGAAAAATGACTTTTCGAAAAAGAAAAAGTTGGAGTGAAGATCTTAACGAAATGGGGGACACAGAACCCCTCATTGACGGAGACTCGGAAGTGTTTGAAAGGGAGGTATCAGAGTCATTGGCTTCAGAAAGAGATGTAGAATCTGAAAGAGTACAGACTCCTAGGAGCTTTGCTGTTATTCTGGTCCTGGGTGCATGTTTCATGGCCATCTTTACAGCCTTCAATACAAATAGTATGATGATGGTAAGTTAAAATTTTTACTTTATATTTATTTCATATTGTATTTTTTTTGTAAATGAGATACACAGTTATAGTGTCAGGTTAACTTTCGAGTGAACTGAAAGGTTTGATTTTTCTCTGCTTTAGTTTAGCTGTTTCCTAACATTTCCTCTGATGATGCTTATGTTAAGTTGAGGTTTGTAATGAATGATGGTAACAATATTTATAACATTGTTTAACCCAGTAACTAGCTAGCCAGAATGATTGATTTTTAAATGGGAAAATAGATGGAGTGTAATAAAGCAGAAAGTAATTCTGATGGAGTCAGAGAGAAGCTGAAAAGACTCTGCTTAAGACATGTTATGTTTATTACTCTTGCATTTGATTCATGACATTGACATTCATATAGTGGTAAAGTATTTTTCATATGCGAGTGAAAATTGTTAGAATTACATGATAAACTCTTATGAAACACTAAAGGGTGTGGAATGTATTAAGTTCCTTGGATATGGAATTTAAAGTGTTCGTGGTATTAACTTGATTGATTAACGGACACAGGCATCAAATATGATGCAAGTTAGTTTCCATGATAATGAAAGGAGGCATTGTTCTAGAAGTTTGTGAAATAGTGAGTAATGGCTGATTCAAATTGTACTTGCAGTGCGCCTTCCGTCATTGTAGATTTGGTTATTTGCTAGTCAGACAATCATATATCCATTTAAATCAAACTTCATATTTGTTCCAACACAATTACAAACCCTCATTCTTTACATGGAGTTACTCAGCTTAACTGAGTGTTTACAGCCATGAAAAACTTGAGCGAGGTGGCAGTCAATCTCCCCGGCTAGCAGGTGAGCTTCCCGCTCAACCCCGTATACTCATGTACAGTACTGTACAGTACAGTACTCCATTTCTATTGACTTGGTTGTCGGAAAGAGTGGACGCGCGTTGTTCCTCCGTCTTGTGTTTAACCGGCATGACTAACAATTTCTCTCGCTTTTTCCTTTCAGGTGTTTGGGGTTTTTTCCAGAAGCAGCAGCATGCAGACTTTCTTTGGTACAGACGGCTGCCCTTGTGCCACCTTCTGTTCACCACTGGAGATGGATCCTCATCAGCTTTTCCCTTTGTGCAGAGGACACTCCTGCACGGAGGCGTCTCCACGCGACGAGTGTTGGGAGTGGCCGTCCTCCCAGTGGGAGCGGTTTGGCCACAGGAGGAAGTCTGAGAGAGATTCTTTGCCCCAGATGTCTGCCTCGAAGGGCATGAAACCCTGTCATTCTTCTTTCTGCCTCTGTCTATTTTGCCTTTGATTCCTTGGTGACTTTTCAGCCTAGGGAACCATGTTGCTTCCCCTGCAGAAGCAATGGTTCTCTCCTCGTTAGGGAAGTCCTCTCTTGAGGGTCTTCATGACCTCTGGCCTCTGTTGTGACTCGTGTTCTTCTTCGAGAGATTTAGTATCAGAGGCGTTTGAAGTTGAAGGCACAGCAGAAACTTCCACCCCCTGCAGAGGTAGTCCTAGGCACTTCCTCCTCCCATGCCAAGCGAAGGGATCGCCTTCCTTCTGGCTTTGTGCCCTTTGCTTCTTCTGCCTCTGCTGTTCACCTCCCACCTGAAATCCTGCAGATTATATCCCCCTCGAGGTAACAATCTCGTTCGCTCAGCTCACGTGTTGAGCCCTATCAGCTGAAGGATCCCCTTCCAGTGCTTGCTGGCCCTCTGGGAGACCCTGCCAGTCGCCCTTGTGTTAATGATTGAATCGCCTTGCTCGAGCAAAATCCTCTTCTAGCTTCTCATAAGCATTCTTATCAGTCTGCTGTAGTTCTTTAAAGCAGGCAGAGGGTCACCCCCATCCCCATCCTCTACCCCAATGGGCACCACATTATACAAAAGTGGCATACAAGAATCTGCCAAAACGCCCTTACTTACCATCAGCAGGTTGCACATGGGAAGAGGCCACCCTAGCAGGGGATTCTCTGGATGAGTCAGAGGAGGCTAGTTATCATACTCCTTGCCCCTCCTCACCCAAGACCACACCTCTTCTGTGTCATTCTCAATGAGCCACAAGCTACTGTTATTTGAACATCTCTCATGAATGAGTCTTGATGTCTCACACCTACCGTGCTTAAGGATGCACTTCCCATATCCACCCCATTTCCAGCCATCCACTTCGTGGGATCTAGATGCTGAGGAGATTCAGAATATAGTTAAGCGGTTCTGGGCACCTGATCCTCCCAGACCAAGGCTGCTTCTTCATTAGTTCTATCCAAAGGACCAACAACAATTTCTTTGACATTGGATGTCTCCCCAGAGAATCCTAATCCTCCCTACGACCCTAGGCACAGTAGCATTCTTCCGTACTCCCACCTCTTTGGTGCCTGCACCTCAGTTGAAGGCCCTGACCCAACCAGCCCGTTTGTTGCCAGCCCCTTCTCGAGTATTGGTCTCTTACGTGTCTCTGTATCAGAGACACGTAGAGACAGGGAGTACGAAATCCCGCCGATCAGATCCAGACCTTCCTGTAGTAGGACCTCGTCCTAGATCTATGGAAGTTCCTCAGTGGCAGCATAAATTAAATACAGGTTACGCCTCCTCCAAGAGACACTTTATATCCTCATACTAGTAGGGGATTGGGTCTCCCGTGCTGAAGCAGACGATTCGTCCTACCCCTCCCCTGACATTTCCCTCTGCCATCCGAGAACACCCTTGAGCCTTTCGTTCCCCAGACTCTTCTTAGTTGTGGAAAACAACAGTTTCCCTAGGCTCTCCTTCGAAGGGAACTCAAAGCATGCTTGACTCTTTTGCAGCTTCTCTGCCTAAGAATTAGACCTTGTAATTAGATGATGGTCCTCATCTACAGCGGAAAATCCAACCCTTCTTAGTGGCTGCTTCGGCACTTTAACCTAGTTAAGCCCTTCAAAGGCCTTGTTCCCCTACTCTACTGCGCTGTACTGTACCTTTTTACAATGACTACGACCCACCTCTGACTCAGACAGGTGTGGGCCAGGAGGTGGAGATCCTGATTGAGGATTCAAATTGCTCAGATGGTGACCAACTAAGACCTGCCAGCCCCAATCCTCCAACCACCGAACTGGGGTAGTCTGACTCCATCTTCTGGCAGTTGTTGGCTTGCATCCACAAAGTCCACGATATTGTGGAACCCACTTATTCCACTCCAGAGGATTAGAACACATCCTTAGACTACTTTGTACTGCTTGCAGACTCAAAGGGTCTAGACTGGAACTCCCATTGTCTAGACTGGTGGAGGGTTCCAGAAGGAAGCTAGATTCTCAGATTTATGCTAAGAAGGACTCCCTTGGGGGTAGCAGCTCCTCAAGAATACTTCCTGCT
Organism: Palaemon carinicauda; assembly: GCF_036898095.1. NCBI lineage: Eukaryota > Metazoa > Arthropoda > Malacostraca > Decapoda > Palaemonidae > Palaemon > Palaemon carinicauda. Next base: position 42,634,554 of record NC_090762.1, on the reverse strand, counting down.
CTGTTTATCAGGCAGCGGATGTATTATGATAATCTGACGGATATCCCCACTCCCTGCCAATTGTCCCATTTGTATTGACCTTGGCCTAAGGCATGTCCTCGGACACGTTGGCTTTACAGATGGTCAATACTTCAGGTGACGCCCCAGTGTTGAAAAGGCTTGCAATGGCGACCCTTAAGACCTCTTCATGGGTAGACTATTGGTCTGGTACTGTTGGTAACCTGGCTAACAAAGAAGATCTGTCCAAGCCAGAGAGGAAGAAGGACTTCCTTATATCCGGAGACAGTGCTGTCGAGTTTCTGGCACTCAGTGCTGCCAGTCAGTGGGCCAATTGGGTCCTAATACTCTTATCGTCTGTAGATTTATGAAACAGGTTCCAAAGAGGGAGGGCCTCCTCTTGCATAACTCCTCTGTCTCCTTGCTTTCCTTGTTCCATGTGGACGAAGATGAGGTGGCAGCACAGAAACGGAGGAAAGCCTGCCAGGACTCACTACTCCTCAGGGTCATTTCATGTCACCTCTTCTCTTCGGCACTTAAGGCTCAAGGGCTTTTTCAGTAACTCTTTCTTGTAAAAAGGCTTCTGGAGGCTAAAGACTAGTCATAGACCTCACAGCCCTGGATGAGTTTATCCTTCAAACTCCATTGAGGTTGGAGACTGCAGCCATGGTCAGATAGGCGATCAAACCGGGAGACTTCATTATAGTGGGCTTGACAGACTCATACTTCTAGATTCCGGTCCATCCCTCCTCAAGGAAGTATGTAAGATTCCTCCTGCTCAGCAGAATATACCAGTTTCAAGTGCTGTGCTTTGGGTTGTCGATAGCTCCTCATGAGAGCATTCACTGTAGTTTCAGCCTGGGCGGTTGCCAAAAGCATCCGTCTCCTTAACTCTCTGGATGACTGGCTGATTTTGGTGTACAGTACTCGGTGGAGGCTCATCTACAGCGAGATATACTTTTCGGGTTTT
>NC_090762.1:42613587-42628587 GCF_036898095.1 Palaemon carinicauda | reverse complement strand
TAACTTGATCTCTCTCTCTCTCTCTCTCTCTCTCTCTCTCTCTCTCTCTCTCTCTCTCTCTCTCTCTCGTTGTCATTTAACCTTTAACTGAAGTCCTTTTAAAGCGAGTGATATAAAGAAGGAAAACTGACCAATCAGACATCGTCCTTCCCTTAGGAAAATGTCAAACCAGGAGCTTTTGTATATACTGTCGTCAGCGTGGAGCGTTTTATATTATACGGTGCATTTCAAATAATAAATTGCATAGAGAACTATGTAATTTTCATGTAGGTTCGCCCTTTGATGTATTGATGCCATAGCCTCTATACCATGGTCTTTCACTGCCCTGGGCTAGAGTTCTTTTGCTTGAGGGTACACTCGGGCACACTGTTTTATCTTATTCCATTCCCTTTTGGTGTTTTTAAAATTTCTATAGTTAATATATGAAAGATTTACTCTAATGCTGTTACTATTCTTAAGATATTTTATTATTATTATTATTATTATTATTATTATTATTATTATTATTATTATTATTATTATTATTATTATTAGCCAAGCTACAACCCTAGTTGGAAAAGCAAGATGCTATAAGCCCAGGGGCTCCAAGGGCTGATTTCGTAATGAAAGAATTGAAACAGAAGTCTTCAGGATAGATTGATCATCCAAAAACTTAAAAAAGACTTTCTGAAAATGCTACCTAAAAGAGGAATGAGATAATACTGTAGTATACAGTGAAATAAATAGAAAAGTTCAATAGATAATTACTTCTTTCCTTATATCCTTTCCTCACTGGGCTATTTTTCCTGTTGGAGACCTTGGGCTTATAGCCTCCTGTTTTTCCAACTAAGGTTGTAGCTTAGCAAATTCTAATAATGGTAAACCGTGAACATTTGTGAAATAGGGTGGTTTCTATCCGTAGATACTTTCATGTTAGAATTTGAGTAACTGAAATCCTTTCCCATGCATTAGTTTCCATAGTTAAGAAAGGTCTTGTGAGAATCCTTGTAAAGTTAGCCAAGGAATTTATTCTTTGTGGTAAATAATTTTGAAATATTTGATTATGATTAAGATAAATTTCCTTAAGTGATGACAGCTATTCCATTCACCTTTAAGAGAGAATCCATAGATAGTAGTGCCATTATTATTATTATTATTATTATTATTATTATTATTATTATTATTATTATTGTTGTTGTTGTTGTTATTGATATTATTATTACTAGTAATAGTAGTAGTAGTAGTAGTAGTAGTAGTAGTAGCCCGCTGTAGATACAACCTTAATAAAAAAAGTAGAATTCGACAAACTTTACAGATCCAATAAAGAAAGCAGCTCAGTATAGAAAGGAAATATAGGAATAACGAATAAACTAGAGATGAGAAATGATTAAAAATATTAAGATCACTAACAGATTTTAATAAATAAGCTTCACATTAATTATGAGACGAGAATTGTGTCAACCTATTGAACAGGAAAGTATTTTCAACAAGATTGAACTTCTGAAGTTGTATCGATAGTTTGCGATTTCGTCACTGCTGGAATAAAGCTTCTAGAATGCTGTGCAGTATTGAGATGTACGAGAGATGGAAGGCAAGATTTACAATTGCATACTTAATGCTACGCACTGGATGGCACAGTCAGGAAAGATCTGAATTCTGAATGCAATGATGGTCAGAATTATGATAAATAATATGCAACACGCACAATGAACTAACTTGGGGACGATGTGAGTCACCCTCTGGAGGCTAGGTAAGAGAACAATTTTCAGAACATTTCATAATGAAAGAATTGAAACAAGTCTTCAGGATAGATTGATCACCCAAAAGCTTTAATAATTAGACTTTCTGGAAATGCTACCTAAAAGAGGAATGAGATAATAGTATACAGTGAAATTAATAGAAAAGTTCAATAGATAAGTAACAAAATAAACTTGAAATAAACTTGAACGAGACATGTCATCCTGTACAAAATATGAGCATTTGTACCAAGTTTGAACTATGAACTTGTATCGTTCCTGTATGGTTTAAGATCGCCCATGCAACATTTTGGCCACGTCCAGAATGAAACTTCTCTAGTAGTGCGAGGTGTTTTGCCTTATGAAAGACTGTGGGAATTTATGTTAACTTTGGTAATATATATATATATATATATATATATATATATATATATATATATATATATATATATATATATATATATATATATATACAAATATATATATATATATATATATATATATATATATATATATATATATATATATATACAAATATATATATATATATATATATATATATATATATATATATATATATATATATATATATATATATATATATATATATATATATATTACAATTGTTCATTTGCAAACATTAAAGGATGTAATTATAAGTACTTGTGATTTCATAATTCATTTGAAAATATATTTTTTTCTAGTTTGACATGTATTCAAAATCTGATGAACTATCTAGCCCTGCAAATATAATGGTTCTCGAGTCATTTCTTAGAAGATTAAGAAAGTGAACTCTGTGAACTGTTAGCAAAATAATGTCTGCGTTAAAAACAAATAAATTGCATATGTTACTGTGGAAATAAGCAGTTGGTTGTACTCAGTCCAGTGTGTGGTGTACAACGCATAGAGCACAACAAGTCATGCAGTACACACTTGTGCATACTAGTCATTGCCCGGCCCAATGCTATTATCCAATCAGAGCTCATCTTGTGTCGAGCTAACCAATCAGGGGTCGAGGCTGTTGCCACACCCGCGGCTAACCGGCGTCGGCGCCTGCTCGGAGTTGGAATATTTATATTAATACGTCAGGATGGCAACACTGTTCAATTGGGTTGCATTGTTGTCTTGTATTGGATGCAAAGCGAAAATGACTTTCAATTCCTGTGAAATGTATATTTTATAAACCAAGTTAAGTGTAATAAAAGCAGACGTTGTGCAAACTCTTTGTCAGGTCAATTTCTTGAACTGTCTCGTGAATGTTAATTAACCGAGGTGGTTGGCCTTGATAAAATGCACATTAGGTATCTGACTTCATGTTTTGTTTGGTTGGCTCCTTGAGATGTTCTTTAATTTTTTTTTTAACTAAAAAGACATTTTGTCAAGTTAAGGACTCTTATTAGAAATTATCATATTTTTTAAAACTCTTTAACAGTAATCATTTCTGATGCTGTTATCTATATCCTAGAGAGAAGCCGTTCTATTAAGAATTTGTTCATAAACGTAAAAAATTTCCATATAAGTATATTAAGAAAGCACGTTGCATGTCATATGCTACTTTCCATAGCAAGATCTCTCTCTCTCTCTCTCTCTCTCTCTCTCTCTCTCTCTCTCTCTCATGATATTTTGAATTCTTCCTCTACCAGATTTTAGTCATGATTTCACGCTTTAAATTCTATAATGACGGGAAAAACACTAAAAATAGAAAAAGAGCAACATGAATACGAGAGCAAATTAAAGTAGAGGATATTCTAACATGTTAGTTAAAGAACGGAGATGGGTAAGACATATGATGATAATGGCAGATAATAGAAGGACATTAATAATAACAGAAGCAGGGGAAGGGAGGGAAGAAGATGGATTGACGAACTAAGAAAGTTTGCGTGTGTGGAGTGACATGGAAAGACCATAAACCGACGCAAATGGAAGTGGACTTGTACCGGCTGATGATGATGATGATGATATATATAAGCATGTATGTTCGTATGAGAGAGAGAGAGAGAGAGAGAGAGAGAGAGAGAGAGAGAGAGAGAGGCTTTATGTTCTAAAACCTCTTAACCACCATAAAATAGATAAGATTTCGTTTTATCATACTTGTATCTAATATTTCATCGGATTACAAAGGGTCCTTTTAATGGAGATAAGAGAAACTTGTTTGTTGCTATACTAAATTTCTTTTAATGGGGCGCAACTGCACTGACTCGTATGGGTGCCATTTTAGCTCTGAAAAGTTTCCCACCGGCTGATTGGTAGGAATTATTTTGTCCAACCAATCAGCGATTAAGAAATATTTCCGAACTAAAAGGGTATATTTTTGAGTCCGTGCAAATTATTATTAATATTATTGTTATTATTACTAGCCAAGCTACAACCCTAGTTGGAAAAACAAGGGGCTCCAACAGGGAAAAATAGCCCATTGAGAAAAGGAAATAAGGAAATAAATAAATGATGAGAATAAATTAACAATATATCATTCTAAAAACAGTAACAGCGTCAAAACAGATATGTCCTTTGTAAACTATTAACAAAGCCAAAAACAGATATGTCATATATAAACAATAGACTCATGTCAGCCTGGTCAACATAAAAACATTTGCTCCAACTTTGAACTTTTGAAGTTCTACTGATTCAACTACCCTATTAGGAAGATCATTCCACAACTTGGAAACAAATGGAATAAAACTTCTAGAATACTGTGTAGTATTGCACCTCATTAAAACAAATTGAGTATAGGTGTTTGGTAATAGCATATTAAGCTCATCTATGTTGCTAATGACATTGATGGATATATAGCGGTAATTCTGTAAATCCAAATCCCATTTAAATAATCTTTAATAATCTTAAGACATACTTGAATGGTCAACATTCTTTATATTGTCTGTGAATCCGGGCTCTGCGTCATTATGGATTATTAGTTATTCTGTATTTTTTGTAAGTAATTTTTGTGATTAGATAACGTTCTATACCTTTGCCTCGGGATTTGGTTTTTAGATGATTGAAGACACCGACACTTTGCGGTTTCTCTCTCTCTCTCTCTCTCTCTCTCTCTCTCTCTCTCTCTCTCTCTCTCTCTCTCTCTCTCTGGGTTTTGTTTTTGAACGTTTTAAGACACCGACACTATGTGGAATCTCTCACTCTCTCTCTCTCTCTCTCTCTCTCTCTCTCTCTCTCTCTCTCTCTCTCTCTCTCTCTCTCAGGGTTTTGTTTGTGGACGTTTGAAGACACCGACACTGTTGAATATCTCTCTCTCTCTCTCTCTCTCTCTCTCTCTCTCTCTCTCTCTCTCTCTCTCACACACACACACCTCGACCTCTAACTCCAACGGGTTCCATCCAAGCCCTATATACTCGTATATTCCCTTTTCCTCCTCCAGCATTACTACCGGGGCACCTTTCCTAATTTCTTTAGGCCTATTTGTCAGCCTCCAAAAAAATCCCCCATCATTTCCATTCACTTCAGCTTGTATTGCTCCTTAAATCTCAATGCCCCGGTTTCTGAGTCATACGTCATTTTGTCATACTACTGTATCCCTTCCATCTCCCTCCAGATGCTTTTGATGTAGCTTTCAAATCTAGTTTCATACCTTCCTCCTAGCTCAACGTAAATCCCAAGTACTTAAAAGTCTGCCTTTACTGTAGATCTATGCGTCGTCTATAGCATAAAAATCGTGTTCCCTTCTGGTAGGTAAATATCATAACCCTAGTTTTATCCACTTTTATTTTCATACCGATTCAAGAGATAATGAACATCCTTCTTCGATTCTTGCTGTAACTTCCAGATCATCTGCTTACAACACTTTCCTTAATTTCCACTGCTTATCTCACATATTCTCACTTCAAATATATCATTTAGCCGCTGACTGCTGTTCTTAACTTGCTCTTTTCATTTATAATTTAAACTAACCTAACCAACTTTTTAATAATTTAAGCTTTCTTAAATTATCAACGGTTGCACATGTATTAGGAGATGAACAACCTGGTGTAGTAAGGAGAGCTTTGGGTGTAGAGGAACTACCCCCCCCCCCCCCATTAAATCTCGGTGAAGTCACCGGCAGCAGGGTGACGGATTGAGTTTGAAGGTGATGGAAAAACTGTCTTCGGCTTTTCTCCTTGCTAAAATTTGTATGGACCGGCAGGGGTCACTTTCCTTAGATAGGCAGTGCGCATCACAAGGAACTGGCTATCCTTTGATGTATGTAGTCAATGAATCCTCTTGAGGCTTTTTGCGTCAATAGGCGTAGGGGGAGAAGATGATGATGATGATGATGAGTCTTTCTTAAACACTAGGAATAGTTCTCACCGGGTTTTTTTTTATCAAATACGTTTTGTTGATTTTGAAATGGTACTGTAGACCTTCCGAGTACATTCGAGCCTCTTTCCTTGAACTCTCCTATTATGAAGACCAAGGTTGAAGACAGTGTCAGTTGTACCACTCCCTCCATTGAAACCAATTCTCAGATTTTATATGAATTTCCCACTGTTTTCTCTAAAATCTTTAATAAATTTTGTGTATTTGATTCTGCTTTAATATCTAAACCTCCTGCTATCCACCATATATATTTACCCTCAGTGTTTCCTATATGTCATTTACAGTAGTATTACTCCGTCTTCCAATATTGCCCTTTACAGGTCCAGTATCCATTCTTCCTCCTATTGCTATTGCACAAATGTATCATTTCATAAATGGAATTTAAAATGAGAATTAAATAGTTTAAGCCTCGATTTTGCTTATGGTTATGAAATACTTTGTTCATCTCTCTCTCTCTCTCTCTCTCTCTCTCTCTCTCTCTCTCTCTCTCTCTCTCTCTCTCTCTAACATGCTATTACACAAATGTATCATTTCATAAATCAGATGTAAACTGAAAATTAAATGGTGTGAACCGCGATTTTGCTTATGGTTATGAAATACTTTGTTCATCTCTCTCTCTCTCTCTCTCTCTCTCTCTCTAACATGCTATTACACAAATGTATCATTTCGTAAATCGGATTTAAACTGAAAATTAAATGGTGTGAACCGCGATTTTGCTTATGGTTATGAAATACTTTGTTCATCTCTCTCTCTCTCTCTCTCTCTCTCTCTCTCTCTCTCTCTCTCTCTCTCTCGGAGACAGCTCCTTGTAAAATGGAAAGGCATTTGACACATAGCCTGCATCAGCGTCCGAACAAGGTGTCTTATCAAGTTAACCTTGAGGATGTGAACCGCTTTTGTCTTATTTTGTGTTGGCGGTCACTTGCGGCTAAAATGCTCGATATCACTCGTCTCTGTGGTCGATGTGGCTGTTGCCGAAAGATATGTCTGGGAAATTTTTATTTATTTCTGTTTCCATTTGGTAGCTGCTTTTCTCTTAATGATTGTGGGGATTTTGTTTCATTTATTATTATTATTATTATTATTATTATTATTATTATTATTATTTGCTTAACTAGTTGGAAAAGCAGGATGCCGTAAGCCCAAGGGTTCCAACAGAGAAAATAGCCCTGTGAGGAAAGGAAACAAGGAAAAATAAAATATTTTAAAACAGTAACATCATAATAAATATCTCCTATATAAGCTATATAAACTTCATAAATACAAGGGGAAGAGAATTAAGATAGAATAGTGCCCGAGTGTACCCTCACTCAAGCACGAGGACTAACCCAAGAGAGTGGAAGACCATGGTACAGAGGCTATGGCACTACCCAAAACTATAGAACAATGGTTTGATTTTGGAGTGTGCTTACCACATAGTCAAAGAGTCCCTTCTACCCTCACTAAACATTGTCACGAGAGCCCATAAAAAGAATTGGAACCTGACGCTAACAGCTGTCCGAGGATTTACCTGGCGAGACATCAGTCTCTTTCTTACCAGCGAGTTTTACCCAATTCCCCGGGCCACCACGTCGCTGGTAAGAGACTGATGTCTCGCCAGGTAAATCCTCGGACAGCTGTTAGCGTCAGGTTCCAATTCTTTTTATGGGCTCTCGTGACATGGTTGGTTTCGACCTGGCAAATTTATTTCTATTTGAACACGATGTTGTGTTGATATTTATCCATATATATATATATATATATATATATATATATATATATATATATATATATATATATATATACTGTATATATGTATATATATATATATATATGTATAAATATATTTTATATATATATATATATATATATATATATATATATATATATATATATATATATATATATATATATATATATATATGTGCGTGTATGTGTATGTGTGTATGTATTAATCACGGAAGCTGTATTACATCCACGGAAGGAAAAATGAAAAGACTTGATTGAAGTTGGTACTTTTCGTCCATTACTGAATTCAACAGACTCAACAATGAGAATACATATACAAAGACATCTTATTTATACATGAGAACGGATTCCAGCACCTGTCAATTTCTTAATAATTCCGGAAAAGTCAGATTTTAGATAAAAGGTTAACACGAGTCTTTTTAATTTTTCCTTCCGTGGCTATAATACACACATACGCGCACACACACACACACACACACACACACACACACACACACACATATATATATATATATATATATATATATATATATATATATATATACAGTATATATATATATATATATATATATATATATATATATATATATATATATATATATATATATATATATATATATATATACAGTATATATATATATATATATATATATATATATATATATATATATATATATATATATATATATATATATATATATATGATAAATTTTGCACATTTTTACGTGTTTTTCATATTCAAATAAGCCATATATATTTTTGATACATTAATGTCTGGATTCTCTTAACGACCTCGGGATCAGAGCCCCAGGCGAAATCACACAAAGACAAGAGCTTGGCTCCGGCCGGGAATCGAACCCTGGTCGGCAAGCTTGTACAGACAGTGACTAACCCACTTGGCCTAGTGGGTTAGTCACTGTCTGTACAAGCTTGCCGACCAGGGTTCGATTCCCGGCCGGAGCCAAGCTCTTGTCTTTGTGTGATTTCGCCTGGGGCTCTGATCCCGAGGTCGTTAAGAGAATCCAGACATTAATGTATCAAAAATATATATGGCTTATTTGAATATATATATATATATATATATATATATATATATATATATATATGTGTGTGTGTGTGTGTGTGTGTGTGTATGTATGTATGTATGTATGTATGTATGTATATAAAGAGCCAGACATAACGTTAACTTGCTCTGGTAGTCTATATGTAAAAATCTTGATACAAACCTAAGGAAACTGATTTTAGCGGCAGTGGGTTGGAAGCAGACTTATAAATGCGAAATATTAACTTTTTAGTTTAGCTTTACCTTTCTCATTCTAATCTTTAAAAGAATTTTGTGATACTGACTGATGCAAGAACAGAAATGTTTCTTGTTATAGATCTTATATAAGATAAAATTTTTTCTTAAAACAGATCTGATAAAAAAAAAAGAAATATATCTTGTTATAATTTGATAAAAACTGAAATATATATTATTACAATTTCATAAAAAACAAGAACTGTTTCTTGTTACAGATCGGATAAAAACAACTTTTTTTTACAGATCTGATAAAAACAGAAATGTTTCTTATTACAGATCCGATAAAAACAGAAATGTTTCTTGTTACAGATCCGATAAAATCAGAAATGTTTATTGTTACAGATCCGATAAAAACTAATGTTTTTTTTTGTTTTTCACAGATCCTATAAAAACAAATGTTTCTTGTTACAGATCCGATGAAAACAAATGTTTCTTGTTACAGATCCGATAAAAACAAATGTTTCTTGTTACAGATCCGGTAAAAGCAGAACTCTTTCTTGGTACAGATCCGATAAAAACAGAACTGTTTCTTGTTACGGATCCGATAAAAGCAGAACTGTTTCTTGTTACAGATCCGATAAAAACAAATGTTTCTTGTTACAGATATGATAAAAACAAATGTTTCTTGTTACAGATCTGATAAAAACAAATGTTTCTCGTTACAAATAAAAAACCTAAAAAAGATTCTTGTTACAATTGGATATAAAAACAGAAATATTTCTTGTTACAGTTTAGACAATAAACACAAATATTTCATGATGCCCAGATAAATTATTTCTGGTTACAAAAATGTACAACAGAAAATGTTTTTGTTACGAGTTTATGTAAACACGTGAGTTTAAAAACAGGTTTAAACTAAAACATTAATATCTCGTAGAGCAGTGAATTGATAGAAACCTGTATCTAAAATCAGACTGCATTACTGTGATCAATACTGCTGTAGTAGACGAGTGTTAATACGAAAATACAGAAGAAAAAAATCTTTCATTGCATAAAAGAATCTGAAGTCTGTTTTCTCCAGCTGATGGCTGCGGATTTATAGATTGCAATATTGTTGATGATGATTCATGTTTTCTCAAGGAGAAACTCGTTGAAGACAAAATTATTATTTACCAATATTAAAAAACATTTGGAAGCAAGCAGTGTTTAGTGGTCGTGAAATAGCGTACAACAACCAGCTGTAATTGACACAAATTGCAGTGATGATTTCATGTTTCTATGTAGTGATATTGTGAAAAGAATGCTACTGATTTTTTCCTCTCCTCTCTTTCTCTCCCTCCGTGCGTGTGTGTGTATGTGTTTGTGTCTGTCTGTCTGTCTGTTTGTGGAATGGAAGTTCTCGAAATGGATGGTTAATGAGGAGCAAACTGCAATGTAAAGGTCTGAATTGAAGTCAATCTTATGCCCTCAAATGCAGTGAATGGGATTTCAGGCTTTTTTTTTTTTCTACCTCATCATTTGACTCTCAGCAAACGGTGACAGCCATTCGCAACTTTGTAAACATGTGGAATTCCGAAAGAACTAATTTAGATAATCAGACCATATGTGCCTTTGACGTCGATATGGTATAATTGAATCTTCCCTTGTATCCTAGAAGTGAATAGATGTCATAATAAAGAAAACTTATTGGCTAATATTCAGATATTTTGGGTAGAAGGAAATGGAGATTGCGTTTGTGTTAAAAGGAGTGAAGGAAGTGTTATTATTATTATTATTATTATTATTATTATTATTATTATTATTAAGCTATAACCACAGTAGGAAAAGTAGAATGCTACAAGCCCGAGGGCTCCAAGAGGGAAAATAGCCCAGTGAGGAAAGGAAATAAAGAAACTACAATAAAAGTAATTTACAATTGAAATACATTTTAAGAACGGTAACAGCAGTGAAATAAACATTTCATATATAAACTATAAAAACATTAAAAAAAGAAGGGAAATAAGATAGATTAGTGTTCCCGAGTGTACCCTCAAGCAAGAGAACTCTACCCCCAAGACTGAAAAACCATGGACAGATGTTATGGCATTACCCAAGTCTAGAGAACAATGGTTTGATTTTGGAATGTCCTTCTCCTAGAAGAGCTGCTAACAATGACAATTCCTGTTATTTTCCCTGAATTAACCTATCAGTAAAAGAAAATTGCGTATTGTCGAAAGGATTGCGTACATTGTACTCCATTGCGTTGTGATGTAACGTGGACTGTATACATGAGATAGGAACTGTCGGTATGAGTATTCTACACCTGTTCAACTCCATCCACCTGTTTGCCCACACATTCTGTCCAATAGCAAAGGTAACACCTGCAAAGGAAGCTTGGTATAACGCGTTACTTTTCTCATTGAAGAAGCTGATTTTTCCAGTTATATGTAATTATTGATTATAGTATAATTTCATTTATTTACCTAAAGGTACTTCGTATATTTGTTCGAATTCTTTCACATTTGAATATTATATATGCACAAATACACGCACACATAAATATATATATATATATATATATATATATATATATATATATATATATATATATATATATATATATGATAAATTTTGCACATTTAAACGTGTTTTCTCATATTTCAAATAAGCCATATATTTTAATACATTGATGTCTGGATTCTCTTACCGACCTCGGGGTCAGAATCTCGAGGCGAATTCACGCGAAGACAATAGCATCTGACCGGCCGGGAATCGAACCCTGGTCCAGGATGCTTGTGTGACAGTGACCGTACCATTTAGTTTCATAAATGGACAATTCTTATTAGATGAAATCCTGCTTCTCCTTGGCTTAATGAAAAGAAATGTATCTTTTGATGATTAATGCATACACTTTATAAGAAATCGCCCATGCGTTATCTGTACGTATAAACCTTCCAATACTGCGTAATGTATTGTTCAATCTTAAGCCCTGTCCACACGAGTATAAACCTTCCAATACCGTGTAACGTATTGTTCAATCTTAAGCCCTGTCCACACGAGTATAAACCTTCCAATACCGTGTAACGTATTGTTCAATCTTAAGCCCTGTCCACACGATCGAGCATGACCGACGGGCAAGCAGTGATACCAGGCCACAATAGTTAGGAAGAATGAGGGTTAATGACGTCAGAAGCGGGAAAACCACAGACAGGGATCGGGCATCATACAGTGTTACCATATCCCTGCCTTTAGTTTTTCCGTGTCTGACGTCATCAACCCTCCTTTTCAGTTACTATTGTGGCCTGGTATCACTGTTTGCCCGTCGGGCATGCTCGATCGTGTGGACAGGCCTTTACTGGGCATCTCGTCTTTTAAAAGCCTTTATTGTTATCAGTCATAAATATTTTTTTCCCTCAGGATTCTACATTAGACATTTTTTTCTATAAATTATTTTGGTGACTTAATTGAATGATTGAATTCCAGAAGCTGGGTCATGATTTATGTAAATTTTCATATCAAGAAGACACCAGAGGAAAAACTTTTCGTGTATTTGGGGTGTTGGGGTTGCAACCTCATCCCAGTTAATCGATCATTTATGAACATTTTCATAACATTCCAGGAGCATTAAAGTGCTGAATTTGATGATATCTAACAGTAAAAGAAAATTGTTTAACTGAAGTTTTTTCTTTTCAGTGAAGCTCACATAGGCCTGTATACACTTGGTAGTTTTTTATCGTTGTGTTTGTTCATTAATGAACTTGGCTTTTTTAATTATCTCCGCTTACGAAGTTGGGAGGAGGTTATATTTTCGCCCCCTGTTTGTCTGTTTTTCTGTTTGTTAACACCTTCCGGGCCACAATTTTACTCATACAGTAATGAAACTTTCAGGGATTAATTGTTAAGACGTGGAAGTGAATCAATTTTGAAAGTCCTAGGTCAAAGGTCAAGGTCAAGGTCGAGTGAAAGACCGACCGCAAAATATGCATATGTTCTAGATTGATTCTGGGAAAGGCAAGCTATTTCATAGAAATAAGCTGCCGTGGTGGAGGTCTGTACTCTCGGTGCCTTTCTAGTTTTTTTTTCCATTGATTTATTAGTTGTGTGGTTTATGTATTTTTCATCTGCAGTCCACGACGAGAAACGAAAGTTATCTCCGAGTTTGGCGTCAAGTGTAACTGCATATCAGGAACAAAAAAATAATCTCATTCTAATTTTTAGAACTTCATGAATGCCTTATTCAATTTTCAGTTTTATTTCCGTTCCGTAATGAATCATAAATTTGATTGACATTTAATTAAGATGTCAATGTTTATTTATTAAGTACTCGTAAATACAGCATTTGTTTATTTGTTTACAAAGAATACGCAAAGAATTTGTATTGATTTTGGTGATTTCTTGTTCTGAGCCTTACCAACGAGGCCGTTAGGTTTGCCTTGAGGTAACATTTGGATGGAAGGTCCTTTTATCGTCTCGCTCTGGTGTCGAGGGCGCCAAGGGATGTCCTTGAAAGTCAGTGCCCTTTGGAATTGGAAGGGAAAAAATTAAGATAAAAGTGTGGAGAAGATGTAAAGAGGAGGAGGAAATGAAAGAATTTGAAAGAGGAGGAGGTTAGGAGGGGTGGGTGGGGGGGGGGGGGGGGGGGGGGGATGAAGCAATGGGTGTGTCTGTTCGTCGGGCAGGATTTTGGGCTGCCATGAAGTTGTTCCTTTTTTAACCCCCCCCCCCCCCTGGATGATCTTAACTGAGATAAGCGGGGTCCTGTTAATCGAACCGTTGCCTTGTAGTCTTTTATTTATTCATTCGTGTATTTTGAACCTTATAATACCTATGCTTTCGTTCGGGAGGTTTAGGTACGTGCATGTATATATAGAGCTCACGAACCAGGGGCCCGTTGGAATACCGGTATATAGAGGCTCCGCCAGGACAGTCGAGTCCCAGGCACTGGTTCGTCCTAAAGTCCTACTACCATTAGCGGCTATCAGAGGCCGAGTGGTCCTGCCTCATACACTTGCGCTCTGTGCAAGCAAGCAAGTCTTTGCTTTTGGTTTTGTCGTTACACAGCAGTACCTGCAAACGCAAATGTATTATAATTAAGAAGAATATCTTTTTCGGTTTCGTTTCGTTTTCCGTAATGGCGTTTGATGGTTATTCATTTTATGAAGTGAAATATTTTGTAAAATTACTTTATGGGATTCAAATTTTGATAGGTTTTGGGACAGCAAAGAACAACTCATATGTGAAATATTTTTAACTTTTTTTTTCGTCTGGTTTTGATGAATTCAAACCTTAAAATAAAAGACATTACTATGCATGAACAAAAGAATAGAACAGAGAAGAACATACACAGAATACCGAATAAGTAAACGCGAGGCCCGAGAACACTATTAAGTTACTTGACACTCAATAGGGCCAGGTGTTATAGTGTCAGTTCTGTGTAGTAGGGAGAGAGAGACAGAGATTAGGTTGGTGGATTGCAGTCGTGGTAATGCGTTACTCTTGTGTCGGCTCCGTAAAGTAACCTGTTACCCAGAACGTTAAAGTGTAGGAAGGGTTCTGTGGAGTAACCTGTTACCCAGAACGTTAAAGTGTAGGAAGGGCTCCGTGAGTAACCTGTTACCCAGAACGTTAAAGTGTAGGAAGGGCTCCGTGAGTAACCTGTTACCCAGAACGTTAAAGTGTAGGAAGGGCTCCGTGAGTAGCCTAACCTGTTACCTAGAACTTTCAAGTGTAGGAAGGGCTCCGTGAGTAACCTGTTACCCAGAAACTTGTGATACCCAAAAGGTCATTGTGAATAACAAATGGAAGAGTTCCTATTCTTTTGGGACTTTCTATACCTAGAGCGAGTTTCCATGCCACTAAGACTTTCAGTATATTTTTGTCGATATTTAAAGGCTTCAATTATACTCAAGTCTATTAATACCATCGGTATTACTCCGAGACTTTCAGATGTTACCGTAAAAAGAGTGACTTATTTGGGAGAATTATCTGTCTGTGGACTGATCTGTGGAAAGTGTTGATGATTTTTGGATGTTG
>NC_090762.1:42603587-42608587 GCF_036898095.1 Palaemon carinicauda | reverse complement strand
CCCATATATAAATCTCTAGCTCTGTCGTTCAGTTCTTTATGGATGTTGGATAAGATTTTTCGTAACTCTGACCATTCTTTGCATTCAAATCTTCCAAGTCTGTACCATTTTGATGGACCTTGGTGCTTATGGAAGTGTATTGTAGATCCATCAGGTATTTTCGTCCTTTTTCATTTAAAGACTTCTGATTCCTAAGCTCATAAGTTGTCTGCTATTTTTCCCAAGTTTTTTTTTTTTTTTTTTTCATTTGGTGAATTGATAGTGTTATTCCATTAGTTAAATATGTTTGTGGGATCGCTAACCCGGCTGATTACCGCCCATTTTCAATAACTTTTACAATATCCAAAGTTTTTTTTAACGTATTTTGAAAGTTTTTTTTAAAGTATTTTGGCAAATAATGTAAATATATATACTGAGAGTATAAGTTGGCTTTCTTAAAGGCCTTGGAGCATGTGATGCCTTTCTTACAATCTCCAATGCTGTACAGAAATCCCTTGATTGTGGACCGGTATTTCGTAAGATTGGGTTTGATTTTTCTGTGCTGTCTTTGACCATGTTAATCATGAGGCCCTTGTTTTCCAACTCAAATTTTTGCGGTAGGTGGACCTTTTTTAGCATCATTGTTGATTTTTTAAGTAATAGATTACAAATCGTGGTTGCTGATTAGCACCATCGTAAGGTTAGAAATTTAATATTGGTTGTTCCTCAGGGTAGCGTTCTTGGCCCATTACTTTTCATACCATATACACATGACATGTGGTTTGGCCTAGAAAACAAGCTCGTTCCTTATGCAAATGATACTACTCTCTTTGCATCAAAGATTAGCACCATCGTGAGTTTAAAAATTTAATATCGGGTGTCCCTCAGGGTACTGTTCTCGGCCCATTACTTATCATAGTGTATCCACTTGATATATAGTTTGGCGTAGAAAACAAGCTAGTTGCTTATGCAGATGATACTACTCTCTTTACATAAATTCCATCTCCCGATTGTCGATGTTGTCTTGCTGATTCCCCTAATAGAGATCTATCTAATATAAGTGTATGGTGCAAATTATGTTGCATGAAGTTGACTTCTAAAAAAACTCAAAGTATGATTGTAAGCAGGTCGAGGTAAGTTGGTCCTCATATCCAGATCCCTGTATTATGTTTCTTTGAATATTTACAATTTCAGGTGATATTCTAGATTTCAAACTCACTTTTGAGAAATAAATTCGGTCTGTTTCCTCTTCAACTGCACAAAAAATGGGATTATTGAGAAAATCTTTCGAGATTTTATGGGACCAATCTACCCTGAAATTTAATTCCGTCAGTCTACCTGGTTTCGAGTACTGTTGTTCTCCTGACTGGTCTTCAGTTGCCGACTGTCATCTTGATTTCTTGGACTAAAACTACCGGTCTTTTAAATTTCTTATTCTCTATCTTAGTATTAATAAGGTCTATAGACCTTGAGTATTAACCTCTATGTCAATGTCGTTCAGTTAGGTCTTAATTCATGTCGCAAAAAAGTTTTCATGATCCTGACCACCCTTTGTATTTAGGTCTTCCCAGACTGTACCGTCCTGTACTTAGTACTAGATATGCAGTTAATTCTAACAGTCTTGCCTGTTTTATTGCAGCTGTGACTGTTTGTGTTATGACTTCCTAATTTCAGGCAGTTGAATGGGTAGACTTCAGAAGTTCAAACTTGCAGCACATTTTTTTTATGTTGAACTAGCTGACATGTCTTTCTTTACATTTTATATATGACAGATCTTTTTTTACGTTGTTACTGATCTTAAGATATTTTATGTTCTTTATTCATTATTTATCATATAGTTTATTTATTTCCTTATTTCCTTTCCTCACTGGGCTATTTTTCCCTGTTGGAGCCCTTAAGCTTATAGTATCTTGCTTTTGCAACCATGATTTTGGCTTAGCTAATAATAATGATAATGATTATATTAATGATTATGATGATGAGGATGATGATAATGATAATGATAACATCAATGACAATATGTACAGTATATATATGTATATAAACATGAGGAATATGAAAGTGCTTTGGATATACACAGCGTTATCTAATCTGTAAATCAGTCAATATCTGAGGAGGATGCAATCTTTGTTTCTGGCGCATACAATTTCTTCTTTTGTCTAAGATCAGTAACACGTTCTTAGAAATCTATTAAGACTGTATTTTGATTTTGAGTTTTAAAAAAGTCATTCATTATCTGCTATTTTACGATTTGAAAAATGTTAAAGATATATTTTACTTCGTTTAATCTCCCCCTCCACCTTTTTATATGATTTTGCACCATGAATCTTGATGAGTTTAGATTAAATGTATTCAGAAATGCCTTATTTAAGGGGCCTTATTCACTCAACTGGAATAGAAATACTTAATACAGTAACATAGCATCTACTGTTGCTTAGTTCCCTCTTTTTTTTTTTTTTTTTTTTTTTTTTTTTTTTTTTTTTTTTTTTTTTTTTTTTTTTTTTTTTTTGTAACACGTGACATTTGTACCCAGGTAAACCCTATTTATATGTAAATTTTACTCAGTATTAAATTGATTTATGCATAATTTGACGTTATTGAGAACGTATCTCTTATGATTAGTCGTAATGATTTTTTCAGTGCCCCCCCCCCCTCTCTCTCTCTCTCTCTCTCTCTCTCTCTCTCTCCTCTCTCTCTCTCTCTCTCTCTCTCTCTTGGGTGTGCGGTTTTTTATTTTCGTGTTCAAGTTTACTTAACTCAAAAAAGATCGATAAGTTTTTCAAAACAATACTTTTCATATTTTTGTTATATAAGTTTTTAGAAGTTTGTTGATGATATTCGTTGTGGTTTGTGATTTTTGTCCCCCCCCCCCCGTTTGTCTTTTTTTTTTTTTATTTTTTTTTTTTTATTATTACTGCTCGCAAATGGACATTCTAATTTTGAATGTCACAGGACAAACTTATGCTTTTATTGGGTTGAGAGAAATCTACACCATTGCATTAAAAAGTATATTTATTTGTGTTTTAGAGTGAACAATACTGTCTTAAATTAAGTATAGCACAATTTCAGTTTAAATTACAATAAGTATTATCGATTTTTTATGTCTTTCACGATAATGATAGTAAATTTTTCCTCGTTTCCTTTCCTCACTAGGCTATTTTCCCTGTTGGAGTCCCTGGGCTTATAGCATCCTGCTTTTCCAGCTATGTTTGTAGGTTAGCAAGTAGTGATGATAATAATAATAATAATAATAATAATAATAATAATAATAATAATAATAATAATAAAAATGTTAATCAGGTATCATATAACAACATAACATATTTCCTTCACCCAACCTATGAAGCAGATAATGAAGCAAGCATTGTTTGCGTCATGGAGAGTCGCAGAGATAGATTCATTCATGACCTTGAAGCTGTATGTTCAAGTTCATGACCACTGCCACGAGTGCAATCTCTACTTCCCCCCCCCCCCCCCCTACCCAGAGCTGTCCTCCCCTCCCCCGTCACGTACACATTTTAGGACAGATAACCCCCACAGCTGTTCTGGGAAACTGTTAATAACGCCTACATGGCAATATTTTAAAGTGGTCTATTCCCATGTTTATTTTTTTTATTTATATTTTTAGTTGATAGGAAAGATGGGTGAAAGAAGAGTGATTGGGAATAGTTAGGAATCTGTTTGAGATTTTGGGACAAACTAAATTACACGTGTATATATGAGTATTTTTTATGTAAAAGAGGTGAGTTCTAAATAATAAATTAAGACCATTATTTTAATGTTGTTACTATTCTTGAAATTCTTTTTCTCCTTGTTTCCTTTCCTCACTGGGCTATTTTCTCCTTTGGAGCCAATGGGTTTATAGCATTTTGCTTTTCCAACTAGGGTTGTAGCTTAGTAAGTAGTAATAATAATAATAATAATAATATTATTATTATACGGACGGACAACGAACGTACACATTGCGTTCTTATGCTCATATAGTGTTGGCAATGGTATAATAACTGTGCACTGAAAAATATTACGTTGTTAATTAAAGTACATTTTTCATTAATATTTTGCGTCCGCAGGTAATCTGGGCCTTAAGTATCAGTAAGAGTAATATAAGGTGTAGTTTATCCATATTCCTTATATTTTAAAAGGTGTATTTCACTGATACAAGGGAGATATAGGTACAACTCTGTCTCACTCTAATAGCTCATTACTATTTATTCTCATCATTTATTCA
The DNA here is from genome assembly GCF_036898095.1 of Palaemon carinicauda. Lineage (NCBI taxonomy): Eukaryota > Metazoa > Arthropoda > Malacostraca > Decapoda > Palaemonidae > Palaemon > Palaemon carinicauda. Next base: position 42,604,380 of record NC_090762.1, on the reverse strand, counting down.
TTCCCTTATTTCCTTTCCTCTCTGGGCTATTTTTCCCTATTGGAGCCCTTGGACTTACAGCATCTTGTTTTTCCAACTAGGGTTGTAGCGTGGCTAGTAATGATGATAATATGATTATGCTACGTTTCTTTCCAACGAAATAGTTATGATAAATCTCTCTCTCTCTCTCTCTCTCTCTCTCTCTCTCTCTCTCTCTCTCTCTCTCTCTCTAGCATTACATTTTCCTTTTCCCCTACTAAATCTCCCATTTTGTGTCTTATCCCTTAGGTACAACTTGCATTATACCCTTCCTTTCACATCCTCTATTTTTTATTTATTGTTCTTTAAATTTTTTTATCCTTCTGTTTTGCAGTCTTTTGTACCCATGATATCTGTTTGTGCGTATGTGTGAGCCCTTTTCTGAGTAACCTTAACGTGGTGAAAGGGTTTGTACATCGCCATGATCAGCAAAGCTGTACTAGTCAGGGACACGCATATTATTTTGGTTTGCTGAGAGCAGTCAACCAAAACTCCAACACCATCACCAATATATATATATATATATATATATATATATATATATATATATATATATATATATATATATATATATATATACATATATATATATATATATATATATATATATATATATTTATATATATATATATATACGTATATATATATATATATATATATATATATATATATATATATATATATATATATATATATATATATATATATATATATATATATATATATATATATATGTGTGTGTGTGTGTGTGTGTGTGTGTGTGTGTGTATAAAGT
>NC_090762.1:42591087-42593587 GCF_036898095.1 Palaemon carinicauda | reverse complement strand
CGTTGCCTGGTGATTGCCAGACTGGGGTTCGATTCCCGCTCAAACTAGTTCCTTTGATCACTGCAACCTCAACATTCTTGTGAGCTAAGGTTGGGAAGTTTGGGGGAGCATATAATTCTATCTGCTGAGTCATCACTAGCCACTGCCTGGCCCTCCTTGGTCCTAGCTTGAGTGGAGAGGGGACTTTGGCGCTGATCATATATGTAGATGGTCAGTCTCTTGGGCATTGCCCTTCTTGATCGGGCACTGTCACTGTCCCTTGCCTCTGCCATTCATGAGTAGCCTTTAAACCTTTAAACACTTATGCTGAACAGGTTGGCATCCTGTAAACCTTTAAACACTTATGTTGAACAGGTTGGCAGCCTGTAAACCTTTAAACACTCATGTTGAACAGGTTGGCATCCTGTAAGCCTTTAAACACTTATGTTGAACAGGTTAGCAGCCTGTAAACCTTTAAACACTTATGTTGAACAGGTTGGCAGCCTTTAAACCTTTAAACACTTATGTTGAACAGGTTGGCAGCCTGTAAACCTTTAAACACTTATGTTGAACAGGTTGGCAGCTTGTAAACCTTTAAACAATTATGTTGAACAGGTTGACAGCCTGTAAACCTTTAAACACTTAGGTTGAACAGGTTGACAGCCTGTAAACCTTTAAACACTTATGTTGAACAGGTTGGCATCCTGTAAACCTTTAAACACTTATGTTGAACAGGTTGGCAGCCTGTAAACCTTTAAACACTTATGTTGAACAGGTTGGCATCCTGTAAACCTTTAAACACTTATGTTGAACAGGTTGGCAGCCTGTAAACCTTTAAACACTTATGTTAAACAGGTTGGCAGCCTGTAAACCTTTAAACACTTATGTTGAACAGGTTGACAGCCTGTAAACCTTTAAACACTTATGTTGAACAGGTTGGCAGCCTGTAAACCTTTAAACACTTATGTTGAACAGGTTGGCAGCCTGTAAACCTTTAAACACTTATGTTGAACATATTGACAGAAGTCTTGTTTTCATAGTTTAGAAATGACAAATCTACAGTTTTTAAACGTAGCTATTGATCTTAAAATATTTTATATATCTTTTATTCATTGATATTCATATAACATATAGTTTATTTCCTATTTCATAATATCCTCTCCTCACTGGGCTACTTTCCCTGTTTGAGCCCTTGGGCTCGTAACATACTGCTTTTTCCAACTAGGGATGTACCGGGGAGCTTAATTAATAATAATAATAATAATAATGATAATAATAATAATAATAATAATAATAATAATAATAATAGTGATAATAATAATAACAATGATGATAATTATAACAACAACAACACAACAACAATAATAATAATAATAATAATAATAATAATAATAATAATAATAATAATAATAATAATAATAATGGGCATTGTACATTTTTCCTGTCACCAAGATAGCATGCCGAGTTTAACATCTTGTGAAAATGTGCGATTTTAAATGCAGATTTCATTTTGGTTTAGGGTCATAGTAGCCTATTGGAAACGACCCTGCCTAGCGTTCTACTGGTCTGGGGTTCGAAACCCCTCAAGCTAGATGATTTCTTGTAATGTCTGCAACCCCACCATCCATGTGACCTAAGGAGGAGGCGGTTTGGGGAGCCTGTATGTCTACCTGCTGAGTCATAAGCAGCCATTGCCTGCCCCTCGTGGTCCTAGCTTGGGTGGAGACGGTGCTTTGACACTGTTCATGTATATGTACGGCCAGTCTCTAGGACATTAACCTGGTAGGCCATTTTCATTGTCCCTTGCTTCGGCCATTAATTAGCGACCTTTAAACCTTCAAAGAGGTGTATTGTTCCTGTTGGATAATTGACTAATTGGCAATTTTAATTATTACATTCACTTGAGGTATTATTTACTAAAGCTTTCAACGCATAGATGAGCGCTGTGTGTGTGTGTGGTGTGTGTGTGTTTTTTTTTTTTTTTTTTTTAAGTGCCACAGGATTCTAAGACTGGTGGTATTTCGACTCAAACAAGGTACCACATTGTAATGAAACCTTATCTGTAGTCATGGGTAATTGTTACATTTATTTGTTTTTAGACATGATATTTTTTTTCTATGTTTAGTAATTATCAACTAGTACTCTTTATGGACATTATTTCAAGTACCTCCTACGTGTCTAATTGCATATCTTTCAGTTGTATTCATTTGATGACCTTTGCTGCCGTCAAGCATGAGATGCAGGGATTTAGACCAGTTTTTAGATTCACAAGAATATCTGTAGCTATTTTTGACGCTTTTGGATTAACGTGACCTTTTGGTATTACGAAGTTCAGTTCATTTGGGCGACCAGTAGACACTGGAATCTTTCGTCTCCTGTCGGAATTATTTACGTAAATACATAAAAAAATTAATCTTTAAAGAACGAATTTTGATGTGTCCTTGTGATAAGTAATATCCGAGCCTAATTCGATAGACCTTGATAGTTACAATCAAGACAGATTGGCGTATATTTTTTCATA
>NC_090762.1:42573587-42578587 GCF_036898095.1 Palaemon carinicauda | reverse complement strand
TTCTTTAAAGCGTGAATTTTTAAGAGTATACCATGAAATTATTTCCGTTTTCTTTAAAGCGTGAATTTGTAAGAGTATGCCATGAAATTATTTCCGTTTTCTTTAAAGCGTGAATTTGTAAGAGTATACCATGAAATTATTTCCGTTTTCTTTAAAGCGTGAATTTGTAAGAGTATACCATAAAATTATTTCTGTTTTCTTTTAAGCGTGACATACAAAATAAACAACACACACGCTATCGTAATAATATATAGATAACAGATTTTTCTGCAGTTAACATTGGATGCTCTATGTTAGGTATCCTTAAATTCTATAAATCATAGCTGCCATATTAAAATTTATCTAATTGACAGTTTGACATTAATCTGGATGACAGTTACTGTCAATTAAAGACGCTGCTGTCAGTATCATCTGTGACGTCCGAGTCAATGCAGAACCTTGCAAGTTTTTTATTTTTATTTTTTTTTCTAGTACTCGTGATGTCTCTGGTGACTTAAACTTGCTTCCCTTTCCGGCATTACGAAAAAAGTTGTAGACCTTTTAATGAATTATATATTTCTGTTAGTTGTTGCTTATACCTAATGTGTAATTATATTTTTTTTTTATTTGATTATAATATTACCAGTTATATGTTTCTAATTCTTGTGGTTGAAAATTTAGTTTACTTAGATATTTAATCCCGTGGCTTACGTTTTGCAACTCTCTCTCTCTCTCTCTCTCTCTCTCTCTCTCTCTCTCTCTCTCTCTCTCTCTCTCTCTCTCTCTCTCTCTCTCTCTCTCATACAGATGTGTCCATGTCGCAACTCTCTCTCTCTCTCTCTCTCTCTCTCTCTCTCTCTCTCTCTCTCTCTCTCTCTCTCTCTCTCTCTCTCTCTCTCTCATACAGATGTGTCCATGTCGCAACTCTCTCTTCTCTCTCTCTCTCTCTCTCTCTCTCTCTCTCTCTCTCTCTCTCTCTCTCTCTCTCTCTCTCTCTCTCTCTCTCTCTCATACAGATGTGTGCATGTCTATAGATTTGTTTTTATTCAAACTTTTGAAAATAGAGAAGTTATTAAAAAATACTTAAGAATTGATCCCTTTTTTTTTTTACCTCATTTCGAAGAAATTCAGTTTATTCGTTTGCTTTCATTAGAGGCTATTCAGTAAGTGCGTGTATCTAGCTTGAAGGGCAAAAGGCCAATGAACTTTTAAAGGATAAATTTTTTTTTTATCAAATTGTTTGTTAAAGCTGCATATGAAGGCCACTTAGTCGTTCGAGTGGAGTGATCAAGTGGATTCTACAAAATCGTTTTTTTTTTTTTTTTTTTTTTTTTTTTTTTTTTTATCGCTTTAGATAGTCGTAAGTTTTTTCTTTTTACTGTATCGCTCTAGATAGTTTGAGTTTGGATCTTTCCTCGTTCTGAGACATTGGGAGGTGTATGTAGTATGAGGTCTTAGAGGCAAATCGATACGAAGTTGACATGGATATGACCTCCTGCTGAGGTAGCAGCAGTAGGGAATTCAGTAAATGAAACTTCATGTTTGGTGGATAACGTGTGGAGGGTTGGCTGTGGTACCCTAGCAGTACCAACCAAACTCGGACGAATCCCTCGTCAGGCTGGGAGGAGGGAAGAGAGGAAAAGTCCCCTTTTGCCCCAAAAGTGGGGGAAGTACCTTGGTAAATAGATTGTTGTATAATGCATTTCGTTGTATGTAGGTATACGTCTCCCCTCTATGAGTGGGGATACCTTAACGTGGTGAAAGGGTTTGTGTATCGCCATGATCAGCAAAGCTGTAATTGTCAGGGTCGATCATACTAGGTTGGTTTGCTGTGAGCGATTAGACAAAAATCTTCCACCATCACCAATTCGTACCGCCTAGATTGGTGATGAAAATTTGATTAATTTTCCTTCCAATAGACTTTACTTTGTTCACTATTTCAAAAATATTGCAGGTGATTCTCGTTTTCCAAGCCATGTTATCATTTTGTTTTAAATGCCCCTCCCCCTTTGTTTGTGTGTTTTTGTTTAATTCAAACATGTTGTTTGAGGAAATTGGATTTAACCTCATTTGGTTTTATATTTTATGTATTCTAAATTTAATATTATATGTTTCTTGGCCGTTTTTACATAATTAATTTGAACTGAACTTTAGAGTAAGGAAAAAATGGTAGCAAGCTTTAAGTTTTCGATATTATTATTTCATAAATTATTCAATATTCAAACGTTTTCGCTGCATTGTTTAATTTCTATATTCTTACTCCTTCTTCAAGTCTAGACTAATATGTCTCTTAAGATATGGATTTTTATAGAAGGAAATGTGCGTTGTCGTTCTTAAATTTGAAGCATTTCCATCATTAATTACTTGACTGGTTTTTTTAATGTGAATATAATTCTCAGATTTTGAGCGCAACCAAATTGAATTGTAAATATTTAAGAGTTATTTTACTCTTGAAGAATGCCAAATATCTGCTTGATTCAGATGCACTTTAAGAAATAATATTAATAGTATTTCCAGCCACGTTTGAAATTACTGTAATTCTAGTAGGTTCAGTCCTTATATCTTTGTTAGTCTATGGTTAAAGAATTTTTTTTTTTTTAAATGTATCCATTTCCTGTAAATTATATATTCAACAGTCCATATAGAGATGGCATACCACCCTCGCTTTCTCTCAAACTAGATTAATTAGGGAAATTGAGAAGTTTGTTGGAAGACGATGTCTTTGATAGATTGATTGATTGATTTGAAGTTCTCTGGCATCCTGACATCGAAGGTCATTGACGCCGTGCCTTTGATAGAAGGCATTGGAGAGGGCGCTTCAGGCAACCGACCCCTTAATGTAAGGATATCGGTGAAAAAGAAGAAAATTAAAGTTATGTTGGTGATCGAGATGTTTAAGACAAAAAGGTGTTCACGAGTCATTTTATTGTGTAATCGCCAAACAGTTTGAAGTTGCCAGGAAGATGACACAACACGCAAATTTTTATTTATTGTAGTCTAATTCGAAGTCCCTTATGAGGTGAATTGTAAATATTACTCAAGGTTCTATGCAGTGTCCCTTCGACCCTTAGCAAAACCTGCTTTAAATCCTTTTACTCTACCTCCTCCTTTTCTTCCTTTCTTTCTTCTTGCTCTCCGACCTCTTCTAACTTTTACCCCAGAATTCTGTATTATTATTTTTTATTATTATTTCTAACTAAGCTACAACCTAGTTGAAACAAGGATGCTATAAGCTCAAGGGCTCCAACGGAGAAAATAGCCCGGTGAGGAAAGGAAATTATGAAATACATACACTATAGGAGAAGTAATGAACAATTGATATAAAATATTTTAAGAATAGTAATAACTTTAAAACAGCTTTCATATATATACTACATAGAGAGACTTAAGTCAGGCGGTCCAACATAAAATCTTTCGCTCAAGTTTGAACTTTTGAAGTTCACCCGATTCAACTGCCTGATTAGGAAGATCATTCCACAATCTGGCCATGACTGGAATAAAACTTCTAGGTAGTAGGTTGGCCAGGGCCCCAGCCCTCGTTTAGATACTACCGCTAAAGAGTTATGGGGTCTTTTGACTGACCAGACAGTACTACATTGGATCCTTCTCTCTGGTTACGGTTATTTTTCATTTAGCTTACACACACACACACACATACACACACCGAATAGACTGGCCTATTCTTTACAAATTCCCCTCTGTCCCCATACACCTGACAACACTAAGATTAACAAACAATTCTTCTTCACCTAAGGGGATACTGCACAGTAATTATTCAGTGGCTATTTTCCTCTTGGTAAGGGTAGAAGAGCCTCTTTAGCTCTGGTGAGCAGTTCTTTTAGGAGAAGGGCACTCCAAAATCAAACCATGGTTCTCTAGTCTTGGGTAGTGCCATATCCTCTGTACCATGGTCTTCCACTGTCTTGAATTAGAGTTCTCTTGCTTGAGGGTACACTCGGGCACACTATTCTATCTTATTTCTCTTCCTCTTGTTTTGTTAAAGTTTTTATAGTTTATATAGGAGATATTTATTTTAGTGTTGTTATTTTTCCTTGTTTCCTATCCTCACTGGGCTATTTTCTCTGTTGGAGCCCCTGGGCTTATAGCATTCTGCTTTTCCAACTAGGATTGTAGCTTAGCAAGTAATAATAATAATAATAATAATAATAATAATAATAATAATAATAATAATAATATGGCCTGGATGCCCTTGGTCGCTGCCTAGCATCACAGGCCCTAGCACCGGACTATACATCCCTATTTCATAAAACCAATCTAATCCTTAGAAAAAGGTGTGGTTTTCGTCTAATGGTGTGAACCGTATTATCATGTTCCAGAAACCAACGAATCAAATCGTTATGTTAAAGCATAGACGTCCCCATTGCCGGCGTCTTACATCGATGCCTACAAATTATTATTATTATTACTTGCTAAGCTACAACCCTAGTTGGAAAAGCAGGATTCTATAAGCCCAGGGGCTCCAACAGGGAAAATAGCCCAGTGTGGAAAGGAGACAAGGAAAAAATAAATATAAACTATATAAACTTTAACAAAACAAGTGGAAGGGAAATTAGATAGAAAAGTATGCCCGAGTGTACCCTCAATCAAGCGAACTCTAACCAAAAACAGTGGAAGACCATGGTACAGAGGCTATGGCACTAGCCAAGACTAGAGAACAATGGTTTGATTTTGGAGTGTCCTTCTCCTAGAAGAACTGCTTATCATAGCTAGAGAGTCTCTTCTACCCTTACCAAGAGAAAGTAGCCACTGAACAGTTACAGTGCAGTAGTTAACCCCTTGGGCAAAGAAGAAGTGTTTGGTAATCTCAGTGTTGTCAGGTGTATGAGGAGAGAGGAGAATCTGTAAAGAATAGGCCAGACTATTCGGTGTGGATGGGTAAAGGGCAAGTGAACCGTAACCAGTGAGAAGGACCAAATGTAGTACTGTCTGTCCAGTCTAAGGACCCCAATACTCGCTACCAGTAGTATCTCAACGGGTGGCTGGTGCCCTGGCCAACCTAC
>NC_090762.1:42563587-42568587 GCF_036898095.1 Palaemon carinicauda | reverse complement strand
ACATTTACATATTCAATTAGGAAATCAGTTGTGATTTTCCCTAAACAATCATTTACGTCAAAATATAGCTGAGTGTTGTCTAAATATTCTTTGCAGTATGTCGCCAAATAATGCAGCAAATCCATTGCAAATCAAAGCCTGTCTTTAAGCTCTTAGCATTTCGATTACATGCGTGCGTTTCTTCAAAGACTGGTATATCCAGAACAGTTTTTTTTTTTTTTCAACTCTCGTATATTGTACATGGTCAAGACGACAGTAACTCCTTACTTTATTCATCCAGTTATGTACAAAGTGAGAGGTCCTAGTTCTGACTACTGGGCAAGTATGGATGTACTGGGTGAAGGAAGTACTTGCCAGTCAGACGATTGTGATGTAATTGTTATGAATAAGATTATGTTATGACTTAAAAATCATCACCGAATTACTTGCTGAAAACTGAAAGGCTAAGTCTCTAATGGCACCCCCTTGTAAGTGCATAAAAAGTATAGCGAAAAGTATAGATGTGATACATAAATTCTGATATCTTAATTTCATACATATTTGATTGTCATTTTTTTAATAGTATATTGCCTTTAATTGTCATTTTTTTATAGTATATTGCCGTTCGAAATATCCTTTTCCCCATTATTTTATAAGAATTATCGGGCAAATACGGATTTTTCCTCTTAGGTAGATAGCCCCTCCCCACAGCCCTACCCTACCCTGACATACCCGGGGGTAGCAGGTTCCGATTTGGAATTTAGGGGCCAACATCGGAACGAGTTTCGATCGTAGACCACATTCTGTTCCCCGTTAAAGGTCACATTATATGTGGCAGACATTTAACCTTTGATTCTTGGAGAGTTAACCCCCGCGCTGTTGGGTCTAATTTGTCATGGATACTCTAGATAAGTTGCCGAGGACTTATCCATTATAGCACTTAACGGGTTTCACCTCGCATCATTAGCTCTGGTTATCTTATTTTGTTTCCGTATCAACCTCAAAGATGATAGCATCTCTCACTTTTTTTCTCCCACTTTGAGCCAGTTCATGTCTATTTTTTTTTTCTCTTAATAATTGCCACACACTCCGAGCCCCGTTATCATTTCATGGTCACTCTTCAGTGTAATCCAGCGACGGAGAGGTTAAGAGCGAGGTGCAGTCCGCCACCGTCTTCAGACGAACTTTTGCTTTCTCCCGGGGTTTCCTCCAGTTAAGGGCCGCGTGTCGCAGTGGATAGGCCGTGAAACGCGTGGACGAGAAGTGTGCCTCTTTGCTTGTGTATGGTGCCACGTCTTGACTCTTTGGAGCAGACTATCTGCTTTCCATTTCATTTTCTTTTATATATAATTTCCGAAGGAAAAGGAAATATGCTTGCTTGAAGAATGGTTTTTACTTTCATAAAACTTTTAAGTTTATCATATTAACGATGACATTGGTTGTGCAATTTGTGTGTTAAATATCCATCAGTTTTTTTCATTATATAAGAGAAAAATTTTGTTATTCTGAGAGTATTAGCAAGAAAACCATTCGAGTCCTGAATATAACTTATTAGATAATTATATGATAAACTATTATGCCAGTGTATAATTCACTATTGAAAAAGTGGTCATGATGCCTCCAAGTGAATATTTTTACTTTTCATGTCATCTAAGTATTATTACGGACACGATAAATTCCAGTGAAAGTCGAAAGTTTTATTCAATGCATGCTGTATCACATCTAGGAGAAAAAAAAAAACATCTTGAAAACACGTCGTTTACTAGTGAAAATAGTGCTATTATATTTTCTAACAATCCATTTATATCTACAGTAACTCATAGGGTATTGCTCATCATCATAAGATATGTGATGGGAAAATAGCATGAACATATTTTCTCACATCGAGTATATCACTATGATTAATTCATAGTTCCGATTATAATTTAACGCTCTTAAATCTGAAATTTGGCTGTACATAAAATATGCGATAAATTTCTACTAATCTGAAGCTGAACACTGAATTAGAATGTATCTGTGCCCATTTATGAATCGAAGTAGTAATGTGACTACGTGTCAGTAAATTAACGGTTGAAAATATAACCTCATTAACTATATGATTTAGAAAACCGGTCCAAGTTGATACAAGGCCAGTTAGAATAATGAGGAAAAATTGGGGAACTTTTGTTGTTGAAAGAATTGCAAGATGACGGGCAATGCATATAGTTGATTGCAAGGTTGCAGGTTTAGGGCCCGATGTTTGCAGAAATAATGTAAAGTTTTGCTGTGTCATATCTGTGTTTTTGAACTTCGACATTAGACGTCCTGGGATGACGAAATGTTGAATAAATGACTTGATGCGTACTTAATGAAAGTGATGTTAATGACAGTTGGTTGGTGATGCTTTTAATATTGTTATTAGAAGTATTGATATAATGTAATAATCATTATGCACATTTAAAGGGCGTATGATTTTATAAAATATTGATACTAAGGATTTAACCACATACAAGCATATACATAAAATATTTTAAAGTTGGAACACTCTCTCTCTCTCTCTCTCTCTCTCTCTCCTCTCTCTCTCTCTCTCTCTCTCTCTCTCTCTCTCTCTCTCTCTCTCTCTCTCTCTCTCTCTCAGAATTTTTAAACCGGGAATGTAGGAGTACGAGGAGAGGTTCCATCCATAAACTTAAGTATAGTCATTAGCTCGTTATGCGATATATCGGTCGTGAAAGTAGTTTAACTGGTTGTCATACACAGCAGGTTTGTGGTTGAGTCCCTCGTTTCCCGTCAGAATTAGGGTAGGTAATAGTGTATACACACATGTATATACTGTATACATGTACTGTATATATCTATCTTTCTATCTAGCTATATATATATATATATATATATATATATATATATATATATATATATATATGTGTATATAGATAGATAGATAGATAGATATGTTTATATATACAAATAGATATATACATATATATATATATATATATATATATATATATATATATATATATATATATGTATATATATATTTATATATCTATATACATATATATATATATATATATATATATATATATAAACATTATATTTATATATTTATATATCTATATACACACACACATATATATATATATATATATATATATATATATATATATATATATATACACACATTTATATTTATATATCTATATACACACACACACACACACATATATATATATATATATATATATATATATATATATATATATATATGCGTGTGTGTATGTATGTTTGTTTATGAATGTTTAACTAATGTACACATTAACTGATTCAGATAACGTTCATACCAATATCTTTTACCTGTATTAAATGATGTAGTCTAGAACTTATGACAATCAAATACCTATCTTGTATCATATTCATTATTCCAAATATTTGTATTGCATCGTTCATTTCAAATTAGAGCTATTTATTCATCTCTCTCTCTCTCTCTCTCTCTCTCTCTCTCTCTCTCTCTCTCTCTCTCTCTCTCTCTCTCTCTCTCTCCTATCGCTTGTAGTATGCTGTATCACATTCATTATTCCAAATATTTATTTTGCATTCTTTATAACATCTTGGAACTATTTACTCATTTCACTCTCTCTCTCTCTCTCTCTCTCTCTCTCTCTCTCTCTCTCTCTCTCTCTCTCTCTCTCTCTCTCTCTCTCTCTCTCTCTTATATCATATTCATTGTTCCAAACTAATTGTAATACATCCATCATTTCAAATTGGAACTATTTATTCATCTCTCTCTCTCTCTCTCTCTCTCTCTCTCTCTCTCTCTCTCTCTCTCTCTCTCTCTCTCTCTCTCTTATATCCAATTCATTGTTCCAAACTAATTGTATTACATTCTTCATTTCAAATTGGAACTATTTATCAATTTCTCTCTCTCTCTCTCTCTCTCTCTCTCTCTCTCTCTCTCTCTCTCTCTCTCTCTCTCATATCCTATTCATTGTTCCAAACTAATTGTATTACATTCTTCATTTCAAATTGGAACTATTTATCAATTTCTCTCTCTCTCTCTCTCTCTCTCTCTCTCTCCTCTCTCTCTCTCTCCTCTCTCTCTCTCTCTCTCTCTCTCATATCCTATTCATTGTTCCAAACTAATTGTATTACATTCTTCATTTCAAATTGGAACTATTTATTCATCTCTCTCTCTCTCTCTCTCTCTCTCTCTCTCTCTCTCTCTCTCTCTCTCTCTCTCTCATGATGCAACGTGCAGAAAAGGGGCGAGGTCTTAAGCAGTTAGGTTTCGCTTTTCGTTGCGAAAGTGTTTCGTCTACAACTTTTTAAGAAGTGTTTACACTGCTTTAATATACATTGCATGACCCTATTCAAGCTCTTGATATTTTAAGATATTCCGAAAGGATTCTTTTAGTTTCCTTAAGGATTTCTTGCGCTCCAATACATATAAATTGTTATTAAATTCTCTTTTTGTTTCAGTCATTTCAATTTTTTATAGTTGTGTCTTTGTTCAATCCCATCTTTTCATTCGCTGCAATATTCGTTCGTTCAGGACTTTTAGTTTTCATTGATAACTACTATCTTCTAATAATGTTATCTTCAGTATGATAACTTTTTATAGTTCGTGCCCCACTTTTCCATAAAACATATATTCAGATTTCATGAGGTTCATTTTCGGATTAAGATTGATCCTCTTTTTTTTTTTTTTTTTTTTTTTTTTTTTCTGCAGTTCATCTGTATTTTCTGTTATCTCCTAAATGTTTTTTTTTTCCGTTGAATTATTACCATTTTCCCGTTATTTCCATTATCCCATTCGAAAAAAAATTAGTTTCTCACTTCCTTTTCTGGTTATGGAATTCCAGTAGATTACTGGAACCCGCCAGAACGCTAAAATGAACTAGTTATTTTTTTTCTTGCGGAAATAAGCTTGCGGAAGCTTTGGCAAAAGTAGACGAAAAAGGAGAGAAAAGGCTGTTTCATGCAAGTTTCATGGCCGTTGTAGTGATTGGACGTGTATCTTGTCATGTTGAAAGCCAGAAGAT
>NC_090762.1:42547815-42563087 GCF_036898095.1 Palaemon carinicauda | reverse complement strand
AAGATTGTGACGGGTAATGCTGCATATATATATATATATATATATATATATTTATATTATACAGTATATGTAATTTATATATATATATATATATATATATATTATACAGTATATATAATTTATATATATGTATATATAGTATATAAATAATTTATATTATAATATATAAATATATATACATGTATGTATATATGTAGTATATATATATATATATATATATAATTTATATATATAATATATATATACTGTATATATATATATATATATATATAGAGAGAGAGAGAGAGAGAGAGAGAGAGAGAGAGAGAGATATGTATATGTATATATATATATATATATATATGTATATATGTGTGCGTATGTATGTACACACAGACACACACACTATATATAGTTGATATTTTGTTGAATATAGAAAAGACATTTATAGATATTTTTACGTGGTAAGGGCGGGAACAAGTCTGGAAATATAATAGGATCTGAATGATTTTGACATTAGAATTTCTTAATTGAATATTACCGAAATATCAGTACCTACGACTGTGTGATTATGAGTTTTGCTTAACTGATATTTGTATATTCTAGATTACTTAGTTTTTCTTTTCTTTTTTACATATATTTATACTTTGGGAGATTTAATGTGTTTAATGAATACTTATATATATATATATATATATATATATAGATAGATGGATAGATAGATAGATATAGATATACTGTATATGCACATATACATATATACATACACACACACACACACACACACATATATATATATATATATATATATTTATACATACATATACCAAAGGCACTTCCCCCAATTTTGGGGGGTAGCCGACAACAACAAGAAACAAAACAAAAAGGGGACCTCTACTCTCTACGTTCCTCCAGCCTATATATTTATATTTATATATATATACACACACACATATATATATATTTATATATATATATATATATATATACGTATGTATGTGTGTATATATATATACTTATTTGTATTTACGTATTCGTATGTTAGTTGAAATTCTTAATGATCATTCTCACATTCTTAATTCCATAACCATAACCTAATGCCACATTCCTATCGCAAATTCGTGGGAGTTTTTTCATGTTACTTTTCCCTGGAATATTTTAGATTTATTTAAAAGAAAAAAAAAACAGTCTTCAATATATTTAATGGCACGCCTTTCACCACACTGTTGCGTTTAGAGAAGTTGTTTTAAACGGTTGAATTTGCATAATTCTCTTGGTTTCAACATGTCTTGTTTTAAGTGCATCTTCACTTATATGGAAAGTTTTCTCTGTACATTTATTTCTTTTGGTAGTATTAATATTCTTATCAATATGATCCTTAAGGTTCGATTAATCATTTTTATGTACTACTAATATAGATATCAATACACGAATCACTGTATAGATAAAGTGCCATAGTCCTCTGTACTAGGTCTTCCACTGTCTTGGGTTAGAGTTCTCTTGCTTGAGGGTACACTTGGGCACACTGTTTTATCTAGTTTCTCTTCCCCTTCTTTTGTTAAAGTTTTTATAGTTTATATTATTTGTTTTAATGTTATGGCTATTCATAAAATATTTTATTTCTCCCGGTTTCCTTTCCTCACTGGGCTATTTTCTCCTGTTGGGGCCCCTGTGCTTATAACATCCAGCTTTTCCAACTAGGGTTGTAGCTTAGCATTTAATAATAATAATAATAATAATAATAATAATAATAATAATAATAATAAAGAATGTCTTTTGGGGGACACAACCTGTAGAATATTGATAAACGTAGTTTAGATCATGATGTATTAGTGTATGTAGACAAACTATACATTTGTAAGTGACTCACATTCAATTACGGATGTATTAGAATGGTTAAATTAATGTGTCCATTGATTTAATTCTTTACGTCTAGTAGTTCTAAAGCTTATATAAACAGAAGAAAATTACTACCCTTTTCACGTTTTGAATGTTATATAAGCATTAATTAATTGAAACATATTGAATTATTAAGCTCCTCTACTGGAGGATTAATTTTGAAATAATTAAGTAATTTCATATAAACAGTATCGCTGTGTTAAGTAGGGAAAATTACCTTGAAGTTCTTTTCACGATCAAGTTCACGGATGTCATATTGAATATTCACTCCGTGAATAACATTCCTAAGTGATCACGGAACATATTTTAAGACTCAGTCTGTTGATTAATAATTCTGCCATTTCGTTTATACAGCTGTTCGTTTTATTTTTTAAAGTGGTCTTTCGCTTTTCGAGCAATGGTTTACAGTATGCTTTGACTATATTTGAGTACATGTTAAATTAGATTAATTGCTAGTCATGCATTGATTTCCTCATATTTTCTTCTCTCATTTTCTCAAAGAATATCTATTGGTGCTTGAACTAATATATCCATTGATGGTATGTAGAATAAACTGCTCCTTGTGTCTTTCAGTTTTTTTTTTCTTCTTTTTTAGCGAAATTCAGTGGATTTGAATTCTTCTCTCAAATAATGTAGATATTCTTGCTTGGAAGGAATATATAGAACGAAGAGAACACCAAATTACATTTTTTTTTTAAATTGCTAGAGAAATTATCGAATTGTTTCACAGTCCATATTGATTTCTTGATTTAAAAACCAATCTCCTGTTTTGTCTACCATTCGTCTCCTTCATGATATGCATTTGATTCATGTGCTCTTGTTAATACAATATTTTGAAGCATACTGTTCAAAACCCCCCCCCCCTCTCTCTCTCTCTCTCTCTCTCTCTCTCTCTCTGTATATATATATATATATATATACGTATATATATATATATATATCTGTATATATATATATATATATATACGTATATATATATATATATATATGTATATATATATATATATATACACATACACATATATATATATACATATATATATATATGTATATATATATACCTCTCTCTCTCTCTGTCTCTCTCTCTCTCTCTCTCTCTCTCTCTCTCTCTCTCTCTCCCCGTAAATAGCGATTATGGCCTGGTCTGTAAGAGTTGAGTTGGACTCGTGGAGCGGCTAATCTCCATTCGGTAATATTAACTGCCGTAACTCGAACGCTTGCCTGAGAATGCATAATTTCTGGTATTAATTGACGTAACTCGAACCCCTGCCTTTGAATACATAATTTTTGGTATCAAAGTATAAATTTGGTAAATATTAAAAACCAGTGAATTCGGTCAGCATTGCTAAATATTGGTTGAAATTGGTAGCCTATGGTTATTTATTTATTTAATTTTCCATCTAATTTTAAACGATTTAACCTCTGGTGGAATTCGTCACAAGATTTATCCGTTCGAATATGAGAAGGGTTGAAATTCTTAATCTATTTATAACTGTTCTTTTGAGGTGCTGGATTGAGTTTTGTGTATTTGATGTGATTTTATGGAATCACTATTTTCTTATTGTGTTTAATGGGACTAAGTGAAATTGCCCAATATGTTAGGATTTATTTGGATTTTTTTTCCCACCGTTATTCCTACATTAAAGGGTCGGTTGCCTGATGCGCCCTCGTCATTGCTTTCTATCAAAGGCATCTTCTTCAACCAAACCTCTTCTCTCCTTATCATCCGTCACCTTATCTCGCCATCTAATTGTCTGCCTGCCTCTCGATTTTCTCCCCCTATCAGATTATTTGTACCTAAGACATCAAATACTATTATTATTATTATTATTATTATTATTATTATTATTATTATTATTATTATTAGCCAAGCTACAACCCTAGTTGGAAAAGCAAGATGCTATAAGCCCAAGGGCTCCAACAGAGAAAAATAGCCCAGTGAGGAAATCAGCTGTCCAAGATCCTCCAACAGAATTTTGATAACATTTTTATCGTAACTGGACATACGTTATCTCATCCTTGTAAGATAACTATGGAACTGGGATGTGACTTATATATTCTTTTATGATATTAAATAACTCCTTGATTGATTAATCTCAAGTTAATTAAAAATTATACTTCATTAGATTTTTCGAAGGTCTTGGTGAGTTTTCTGGAATGTAATCTTTATTAGTTACATTAGATGGTGAGCAAGGATTATTTTCTTGAACTGTTTAAAAGTTCTCTCTCTCTCTCTCTCTCTCTCCTCTCTCTCTCCTCTCATCTCTCTCTCTCTCTCTCCAGTGATTGGTTATAGGAATAAAGTTGTTCTATTGAGTTGCTTTTATTATGCAAAATTTTTCAATGATTTTTAAGTTTTGATTGTTTTATCAAACGTTGGAATAGTTTTATTTCTATGGGAATTTCTGATTTTCAGCTGTGAATTTCCAACTTTACGGTATTTTTCTTTCCCTCTTGTGTTTTGTGTTTCTATTATCTTAGATATATTTAAAAAAAAAACATTCTTCCTTAGATTTATTGGCACGCCTTTCACCACACAGTTGCGTTTAGAGAATTTGTTTTAACTGTTGAATTTGCTTCATTCTCTTGATTTCAACACAAGTCATCATTTAAGTGGATCTACGCATGTACGTTTATTTAGTTTGGTAGTGTTGATATTCTGATGAATACCCTTTTTACAGAAACGATTAATATTCCGATGAAAACCATTTTTACTGAAACTATTAATATTCCGATGAAAACCATTTTTACTGAAACTATTAATATTCCGATGAAAACCATTTTTACCGGAACGATTAATATTCCGATGAAAACCATTTTCACCGAAACTATTAATATTCCGATGAAAACCATTTTTACTGAAAATTTCCATAATTTGCAGAAGTGCTAACATGACCAATGAATTTGTACATTGGGCCGAAAATAATCTTGTTTACGTATACTTTCTTCAAGATTATAGAAGAAAGGATTTTTCTACATTTTTTTTTTTTTTTTTTTTTTTTACGTTGAGTGAAAGGAAGAGCAAGGGTCAAATGCCCAGACTGCAGGCAAACATTCCTCCCCCCCCAGGAAACCCCCCTCTCCTCTCTCTGCCTCCTCCCCTGGCTCCTCCCCTTTCCCCCTGAAGGGATTCTAAGTCCTTGATAGAATCAGTTATATTTAGAAGACTAGACGGCCTAAGTCAGTGACCATCTCTCTCTCTCTCTCTCTCTCTCTCTCTCTCTCTCTCTCTTTAAATGTCAGCAAGTCAAGTAATGGCAGTAATTTAATCACAGCTGGTGTCCATTGAATATATTACTTGCTAATGGCATTTCATTAATTTCAAGGAATCGGGCAATTTCAATGTCACTTTAGGGAAATTCATATATTTTATCATAATGATTTAGCACAGTCATTCGTCAAAAATGTTGTACTTTAAGAAGTAATTATATGAGATGTTTATTACTTGGCTAAATAGATATTGTACGTTCCGTGAGAGTCAAAGCTTTTATTCGTCATATAAGTAATCGAATCAATATGTATATCGTTGTTTTTTGCGGTAGTTCTCTCTCTCTCTCTCTCTCTCTCTCTCCTCTCTCTCTCCTTCCTGATTCGAAATATATGTCAGATTTTATGCTGAAGAGCTGGGCTATAAAAAGTCCAGTGTACTCCGATTTTTATGTTTTCTTTTTACAAGAATGATAGTATGACGTTATATGACCTAATTAATGCTAAGAGTTTTGAGTTTTGCAACAAATAAGATGAAATGCCTTTTACTTTTACTTTTGTCTGAAATGTAATGAATGTTAACGAAGATTAAAGGGTCGTCGTCTTGCTTAATTACATTGCAACAGAAACTGCCTCTTAGCGTTATTGATGGCAATTAAAGACAGAGGACGTTGAACTCATATGAACTGCGGTTTCCTTCGAAATATATCCCAACTATCTCTTAACGTTATTTAAAGGTTTAAATGTTTAAAGGCCGCTCGTGAATGGCGGAGGCAAGGGACAGTGACATTGCCCTATCAAGCAGTACAATGCCCTAGAGACTGACCATACATGTATCTGATCAGCGCCCAAGCCCCTTCTCCATCCAGGCTAGGACCAATGAGGGCCAGACAGTGGCTGCTGATGACTCAGCAGATAGACCTGTAGGCTCCCCAAAACCCCCCACCCTTAGCTCACAAGGATGGTTAGGTTGCAGCGCCCAAAAGAACTAACGAGTTTGAACGGGACTCGAAACCCAGTCTGGCATTCACCAGTCAGGGACTTTATCACATTGGCCACCACATATTTCCTTCGAAATATGTCCCAATTAATTACTCTAAGAACGGGGAATTACAAGTATAATCTCACATTCTAATTGCATTTCCTACTCATTCTGCAAGAGCCTGTGGTAATATGAGCATTAATTCCCTGCTTGATTCTCTCTTATTTCTCTTGTTTTGTTTTAAGGTTTTGTGGTTTATATATGAAAGATATATTTTAATGTTGTAATTGTTCTTAAAATGTTTTATTTTAATTGTTCACTACTTCTCTTGTAGTTTATTTATTTATTTATTTTCTTTTCTCACTGGGATATTTTTCTCTGCTGGAGCCCTTGTGCTTATAACATCCTGTTTTTCCAACTAGAGTAGTATCTTATTTACTGATGATGATAATAATAATAATAATAATAATAATAATAATAATAATAATAATAATAATAATAATAATGATAATAATATTAGTAAGTATATTCAACCGACATTATACGTTCTTTACCAGACGTCCTGCGTTCGCAAAGATTTGTACCGTATGATCCACTTAATTTGTATTAAAAAAAAAAAAAAACGTAATTATCAAAGCATTTATTGGTGTCACTAAATCTGAACCTTATCATCAGCGCAGCAAACAGTAATTGTACATGTGTTTACAAGCACTTGACTGAGTGCTACTCAGTTCCTTATCATTCAAGAAGTTTGATTACAGGTCTGTGATTTGATTATTTTTTTTTTCGAAAAGGCCAAGAGACTTTGAACTACAGTATTTGAAATCATTCATGTTTTTATTTAAAGCGTATCGTTATTATATTTTGTCTTGAAATTTGCTGTTATATTTTCTTATGAAGAATTGGCCAGCAATTATTATTATTATTATTATTATTATTATTATTATTATTATTATTATTATTATTATTAACGATAGCAGTGCTGTAGGGCTGTAGTTACTCTGTTATATTTGGTCTTGAAATTTGCAATTATATTTTCTTATGAAGAATTGCCCAGCAATTATTATTATTATTATTATTATTATTATTATTATTATTATTATTATTATTATTATTATTATTATTAGTTACTGTATCCTATTTTGTCTTTAAATTTTCAGTTATATTTTCTTTTGAAGAATTGGCCACCAATTATTATTATTATTATTATTATTATTATTATTATTATTATTATTATTATTATTAACGATAGCAGTGCTGTAGGACTGTAGTTACTCTATTATATTATATTTGGTCTTGAAATTTGCAATTACATTTTCTTATGAAGAATTGGCCAGCTGTTATTATTATTATTATTATATTATTATTATTATTATTATTATTATTATTATTATTATTATTATTATTATTATTATTATGTTTTGTCTTTAAATTTTGTTATATTTTCTTATGAAGAATTAGCCAGCTATTATTATTATTATTATTATTATTATTATTATTATTATTATTATTATTATTATTATTATTATTATTATTATTATTATTAGTTACTGTATTATGTTTTGTCTTTAGATTTTCAGTTATATTTTCTTATGAAGAATTGGCCAGCTATTATTATTATTATTATTATTATTATTATTATTATTATTATTATTATTATTATTATTATTATTGTTATTATTATTATTATTATTATTATTATTATTATTATTATTATTATTATGTTTTGTCTTTAATTTTTTTTTTATATTTTCTTATGAAGAATTGGACAGCTATTATTATTATTATTATTATTATTATTATTATTATTATTATTATTATTATTATTATTATTATGTTTTGTCTTTAAATTTTTTCATATTTTCTTATGAAGAATTGGCCAGCTATTATTATTATTATTATTATTATTATTATTATTATTATTATTATTATTATTGTTGTTGTTGTTGTTGTTGTTGTTATTAATATTATGGTTCAATCCATAATGCTATCAAAGTTGTTAGCCAACTTTCAAAGTGGACGATAGAATTCATGGTGTAATTTAATACCAGTGATGAAGCTTGTACCAATTGGGGACATCCGCCATAATCGTGTCATCGTGTAAGATAATCTAATAACATAATGTGTTGAATTTAGCAATTTGCTCATTCGATTATTCATTTCTCTCTCTCTCTCTCTCTCTCTCTCTCTCTCTCTCTCTCTCTCTCTCTGCAACAAGTGGCATGTGAGACTACGTCCGAATTATTATTCCAGTCACAAACGTCAGCGGGAGTTTGAATTTAGATTGTTATATTTGTTGGTAGCCTTAGACGTGGACGATATTGTCGACATTGTTTTGATTGGTTTCTTTTACGGATGTAGATTATTTATATGTAACATTGTCGACATTTTTTTTTATTTGTTTCTTTTGCGGATGTATATTATTTATATATAATATTGTCGATATTTTTTATTTGTTTCTTTTGCGGATGTAGATTATTTCTATATGATATTGTCGACATTGTTTTTGATTGGTTTCTTTTACGGATGTAGATTATTTCGATATAGTGTTGTCGACATTGTTTTGATTGTTTCTTTATGAATGTAGATTATTTAGATATAATATTGTCGACATTGTTTTGATTTTTTTATGAATGTAGATTATTTTTCTATATAATATTGTCAACATACTTTTATTGGTTTCTTTTACGAATATAGGTTATTTCGATACAATATCGTCAACATTGTTTTGATTAGTTTGTTTTACGGATGTAGAATATTTCGATATAATAATGTCGACATTGTTTTGATTGGTTTCTTTAAGGATGCATATTGTTTATATACAATATTGGCGACATTTTTTATTATTAGTTTCTTTTATGGATGTAGATTATTTTGATATAATATTGTCGACATTATTTTGATTGGTTTCTTCTACGGATGTAGATTATTTCGAGAGTTTTGATTGGTTTCTTTGACGGATGTAGATTATTTTGAGTGTTTTGATTGGTTTCTTTTACGGATATAAATTATTTTGAGTGTTTTGGTTGGTTTCTTTTACGGATGTAGACTATTTTGAGTGCATTGATTGGTTTCTTTTACGGATGTAGATTATTTCCAGTGTTTTGATTGGTTTCTTTTACGGATGTAGATTATTTCCAGTGTTTTGATTGGTTTCTTTTACGGATGTAGATTATTTCGAGAGTTTTGATTGCTTTTCTTTACGGATGTAGACTATTTTGAGTGCATTGATTGGTTTCTTTTACGGATCATAAATAGACATCATAGGATACACCCTCCTTATCCATGTTCAAGTACCTTAGAATACATCCAATCTAACTTCTGATTATTTATCAAGTAATATACTCTACTTATTGAGTTCAGCATTATCTAGATCGGATTTTTAATATATTTTATGCCATTTGTGTGGTCTATTTGATTTAGATTGATTTTGTGATTGGGATGAACAAATATTCATATCATTTCTGGCTGAGTGATAGTATGATCGCATCCGACCGAGTTCTGTTTAGCAATTTGGTGTTAAATATTTGCTTCGCAAACAAAGACGTAGGGTACGGGCAACGACCCCTAGAGAGAGAGAGAGAGAGAGAGAGAGAGAGAGAGAGAGAGAGAAGGTTTTTACATGGTAATTTAATTGTTATCTTAAACTCTCTCTCTCTCTCTCTCTCTCTCTCTCTCTCTCTAACCATTAGTTTACCGTGTCAAACAGCTCTCTCTCTCTCTCTCTCTCTCTCTCTCTCTCTCTCTAGTCAGTAAAATTTTCAATCTGAGCACGGACGCTTGCAACATCGCATTATTCTTAGAAACGTATTCGTTTGCACTTTCCGGACAGCTGATTCAACCCAACAAATCTGCAGGTCTCTGGAAAACACAATCTTAGAAATCGTTGACAAACTGTAATTTGTTGATTTGTCTATGTTTATCTTATAATTTAACGTCTGACTATATATAGGTATAATCAGCGCCCAAGCCCCCTCTCGTCTGACTATATATAGGTATAATCAGCGCCCAAGCCCCCTCTCGTCTGACTATATATAGGTATAATCAGCGCCCAAGCCCCCTCTCGTCTGACTATATATAGGTATAATCAGCGCCCAAGCCCCCTCTCGTCTGACTATATATAGGTATAATCAGCGCCCAAGCCCCCTCTCGTCTGACTATATATAGGTATAATCAGCGCCCAAGCCCCCTCTCGTCTGACTATATATAGGTATAATCAGCGCCCAAGCCCCCTCTCGTCTGACTATATATACTGTAGGTATAATCAGCGCCCAAGCCCCCTCTCCTCCCAAGGTAGGACCGAGGAAGGAAAGGCAATGGCTGCTGATGTCTCGGCTAATAGAATTATAGGCTCCCCCCCAAACCCCCTCCCTAGCCGTAGCTCACAAGGATGGTGAGGTTGCAGCTACCAGAGAAACTAACGAGACTGAGTGGGACTCGAACCCCATTCTGACGTTCACCAGTCAGGGACGTTACCACATCGGCCACTACAACCCTAATAAAAGCCGCAGTGGCCATCGTGGTGTTGAAAAACGGCAAAACCCTGACATAAATGAGGACGTCTGAGGCCTTTGTCCTGCTGTGGACTAGAAACGGCTTCATTTGTTGCAATCGAAAAAAATTATATGAAAGGGCACCAAGTTTTTGGAAGACGGAATTATACTCAAATTTTATTTTAAGTTTCGTCATATTTATGCGCTTTAAAGTTCTCTTTGATCGTTTTGTTGCCATTTTTAATAGAGCTAATTTGCTATTTTGTAACATGAGCGCATTCTCTCTCTCTCTCTCTCTCTCTCTCTCTCTCTCTCTCATTGCAGATATGTCTTTAGATGTCCATCGATTGAGAGAAAAGTATGAATGATAATTGAATCTCTCTTTTGATTATTTTAAGAATCAAAATCAAACTCTCTTGAAAATTGGGGTTCAGTCAAATTAATTATAGCCCCAAACAATTTTATCTTCGTGTAAGAGCAAGATTTTCAAAGCAAACCCACTCAAACAGATTAACTTAGACATTCCAAGAAAACTGGATTATTTGGGAAATAAAACTTCCAAGAAAACTGGATTATTTGAGAAACACAAAACTAGCTACAATTTCTTTTCCAACACTTTTATTATTATCATAATTACAAGCTAAGCTACAACCCTAGTTGCAAAAGCAGGATTCTATAAGCTCAAGGGCTCCAACAGGAAAAAATAGCCCAGTGAGGAAAGGAAATAAGAAAACAGAAATACACTTGACACTGAATTTTGAAGTCTGGGATGTTAGTGAAGTATATATAACCATTATTTTAATCGTGTGATTCATCGTTTATCGAGGCTATCTCTGTTTACACGAGTTTTTGAAAGAATGAGACCAATTATGAATTATCTGCCCTGATTCGTAGATAGTAAATATTCCGGCACCGCATAGTAATCTTTCATGATATAATTTTAGTAAGGAATAGTAGTGTTTTTTTATTTTAAAAGGAAGAGGATATCGTACAGTTGTAAAAAAGAAAATATGTTGGTTTCGAATATATATATATATATATATATATATATATATTTATATATATATACACACATATATATATAATATGTAAATATATAAATAATATATATATATAATATGTAAATATATAAATAATATATATATATATATATATATATACATAAATGTATGTATATATATATTTATATATATATATATATATATATATGTATATATATATATATATATATACACACATAAATGTATGTATATATATTTTATCACACAGGGTTGTGGTGGCCAATGTAGTAACGTCCCTGACTGGTGAACGTCAGACTCGGGTTCGAGTACTGCTCAGACTCGGTAGTTTCTTTGGTCGCTGCAATCTCACCATCCTTGCTGAGGATGGGGGGTTTGGGGGAGCATGGAAGTCTATCTGCTGAGTTATCAACAGCAATTGCTTCGCCCTCCTTGGTCCTGGCTTGGGTGGACAGGGGGCTTAGGCACTGATCATATGTATATATGATCAGTCTCTAGGGCATTGTCCTGCGTGCTAGGGCATTGTCACTGTCCCTTGCCTCTGCCATTCATGAGCGGTCTTTAAACTTTTAAACGTATCTTTTTTATGCTAAAAGAATATACATTACAATTTTACAAAATATATTGTGTTCATGATTTATAGTAAATTTGCAATTGATTATTTTTAGCGCACTAATGATGGAGCACAAGTGACATCTAGACTTCACAAATGTGTGAAATTTATGATTTGCAACCTTCATTGGTGGTAAATGGCGTATTCGATCTTGCTCAATATTTTGCTAATGTTTATTGCAAACTTTTATCATATTTTTATATACCATAGAAAACTCAACTGATTTGTAATTTTATTAATTTCCATCGTGAAATTTTCATTAACTTTATATTAATATTCATATCTCCTTTTTTATGATTTTTTTATGATGAGGTGATGTCATCGCTCTTTTCTTTATTTCCTTTCCTCACTGGGCTATTTTTCCCTGTTGGTGCCCTTGGGCTTATAGCATCTTGCTTTTACAACTAGGGTTCTAGCTTAGCTAATAATAATAATAATAATAATAATAATAATAATAATAATAATAATAATAATAATAATAATAATAATGCTGTAGTAAGTACGAACACTGAGATGTGCCTTTGAAGTACACTTTTATCAATAATCACCTGGTATTACTTGACCCATATCCGTAATCTGGGGACGTTTGTCTTTTCTAGATACCCACTGCCCATTGCTTTCCGATGCCCCACGTCTTTTTCTATTCTTTTTATCTCCAGAAATCTTACCCACTTAGAGGATCCTCTCATCCAATATCTTATAGTTTTCATATCTTCTTTCCATTTTTTTTTTCAGCCAACGCTCCTTCTTCTCTGCAACCGTTTTAGCAAGTTGCTCGTTGTCTCTACCGTTAGCTAATATTAGTACTTGGTTCTTTTACCATTAAGAAGGGAGTCGTTTTTTTCTGCCTCTTAAATCTTAACAGGTCTTAATCAAGGCCGTTTTCTTCTAGAACCCGTTTTCCAACCAGTTTTTGGGAGCCAGTTCGTTGAAGGTAACCTACATTGCATACGCTGCAGTTCACATATAAGTTTACGACTCCGTTTAATTTTATTCATTTATTCAGTTGGCTGACTTTATTCATCTATTACTGATGAAGGTGAAGGAATTACTTCTTTTGAGTGATGTTTCGGATTGGCATTGTTTGGCTTATTTAGCTGAATTTCGTCCTACATTGCTGATATGGACAAATGTCTAATTTAGTAGGTAGTAGGTTGGCCAGGGCACCAGCCACCTGTTGAGATACTAACGCTAGAGAGTTATGGGATCCTTTGACTGGCCAGACAGTAGTGCATTTGATCCTTCTCTCTGGTTATGGCTCACTTTCCCATTGCCTACATATACACCGAATAGTCTGTCCTGTTCTTTATAGGTTCTCCTCTGTCTTCATACACCTGACAACCCTGAGATCACCAAACAATTTTCCTTCACCCAAGGGGTTAACTACAGCACCGAAATTGTTCAGTGGCCACTTTCCTCCAGGTAAGGGTAGAAGAGACTCTAGCTATGGTAAATAGCTCTTCCAGGAAAAGGACACTCCAAAATCAAACCATTGTTCTCTAGTCTTGGGTAGTGCCATAGCCTCTGTACCATGGTCTTCCACTGTCTTGGTTAGAGTTCTCTTGCCTGAGGGTACACACGAGCACACTATGCTATCTTATTTCTGTTCCTCTTGTTTTGTGAAAGTTTTTATAGTTTATATAGGAGATATTTATGTTGTTACTGTCCTTAAATATTTTATGTTTCCTTGTTTCCTTTCCTCACTGGGCTATTTTTCCTGTTGGAACTCCGGGGTTTATAGCATCGGGCTTTTCCAACTACGGGTGTAGCTTAGCAAGTAATAATAATAATAATAATAATAATAATAATAATAATAATAATAATTTCGTCCCATATTGCTGATTTTGATAAATGCCTCATTTAAGAGGTGTTTTTAGGTTGCAGCTAAATCTTTTGATCAATTTATAGAAAACTAAACTGGAACTTTATCGCATTTAGAGTGAACTTAACATTGCTTATACATTTCGGTTAGATGAAACAGTTATTAGTTTTGGTGAGTAATGCTTGCCTTTGCAGTTACTTTGTTTTGGGGAAATGAAGTGGCAATGTCGTGGGGCGTGCATCCTCATCTCTTGTGAAAATGCAATGCCTGAAAGTGTGTGTGTGTGTGTGTGTGTGTGTGTGTGTGTGTAATATACTGCTATCAGTGTATCTAATCCTACCGCAAATATTGTCAGCAAACTTAGCACTATTTGTCTCAGCTGTGGTCACCAGAATTCGCTGTTCGTCAATATTCTAGCCTTTTAGAAAACTTTTAATTTTATAAATGGTTAACCAAGTTGTAGATAATGAGATTACTATCATGATTGTTCAGATTTTGTTTGATTTTAAATTGAGGTAATCCTTTCAAAATGGAATTGAGGTAATCCTTTCAAAATGGAACCAAGTTTAATTTGATTGTTTTTTGCCAATTATCCTGATTTTGTTACCACTCTCTCTCTCTCTCTCTCTCTCTCTCTCTCTCTCTCTCTCTCTCTCAAGTAACAATTGCTGTCCTTGGAATTCAGTCGATTGAAGATAGATAGTTGCATATCTGAAGAGATGAACTTCTAGACTCTAGAGTGTTGAAAATCCGAAAGGTTAGGAAGATCAGATGTAGGCTGGGACTTGGAACCCACCCTCGAAATTGAATAAGACGGGAGAACGGGTATAATGTTAGTGAAATTAAAGACGATTTTTTTGGTTTTTAAAGAATGTTGCTATTCCAAAATAAACATTCAAAGTTTCAGTTAACAAAATAGCCACAATGATTATCAGTTATCTGGCATCGAATGTACAGTGATCGATTATAATGTACGAATTAAGCCTAAGCATAAAATACGGTGCCATTTGATGTCACGGAGAAACAATTAGCTTTGAAATATTTTATGATGGATGGAATTTCTTTTATCGATTGATAAGAATGTCAGTCGCTTATCGTCGGTCGTTACAATAGAGTGGTACCAATCTGTGGTTTGGACTAGTGTCGGTTACCGGCGGTTTTAGCTGTCCGTACTGGCACCGGTGGCGTAACCAAAGCCAGGCACAAGCACAGCACTATTTCATATGTATATTGTATTTACCTCACAGTGGAAGTGTTA
>NC_090762.1:42520315-42540315 GCF_036898095.1 Palaemon carinicauda | reverse complement strand
TATTATATAATTTTGTTATTTGATATTCAAATGTAGCCTACTTCTAATGATAAAACAAAATTCCTATAATTTTCTATTTTTACACGTTGGTACTATAGGTGCATCATTTAGTAACAAATTTATTTCAAAGTATATACTATTTAAGTAAATTCAATCTCTATTGATAAAATATGTGTGCATATATTAATGACATTTTTTTTCTACATCCTTGTAGAGATTAAAACTGAAAGGAAATCATTATTTTTAGGAATCAGAAACTTTTAAGTGCCAAATATCTACTAAAAGTTTTTTAAATCTTTTCTTTTAGTTTTTGTAATATTTTTTCAACTTTTGTTGAAAGTCTAGCAGACTAAGGACCTCTGCCATAAAACATGCTTCCATGACACCAATGAAGTCTCATATTACTCCTATAAGCATACCATCACTCATTTTTTTTTTTCCATTTTTTAGCATGTTGTTCGGTAACATCTTCGTCTTCTACCAGTTTATGGGCAAAGACCACATTGACCTTCACACACGGACTGTTGTGTTCATCGTTTTAACAATTGTGGCTGTTATCGGTATTGGCATCATGCTCCTCCTACCCCAGCCTGGGAGCGTGGGTAGTGGGCGCTCAGATGACCTAGGAGGACCTTACAATGCCCTCAAGAAGTCCTTTGCTCTATTCAAAACGAGGGACATGTTGCTGCTTTCCCTTACTTTCTTCTATACTGGTATGTAACAGGCGTAAGGTTGATTTAATCAGACTGAAGAAAATAATTTCTCTTATTTTGGTATTGTTGACATAAAAAATGACAGGCGCAGAATTGTGGAATGGTAGTATATTAGCCGTTAGGAGAACTCTTTGCCTTGTGTATCTGTGTGTACTATACCAACAGCATAAATGCTGACTGGCATTGGAAAATTCATGTAGCATTTGAATGCTACATGGAGTGAATTAAAAATGCTCTGGCCAGGCAAGGAATATGACATTCAATACCTAAGCAAACAGGAAAGAATGTTAAGAAAAGAGCAGATTCGCAAAGTAAATTATGGTAACAGGTAATAGTAACATTAGCAGAAATTTAAAGAATATTGTATATGCGTTAAAACACTGTGAGTGGATTCCCATAAAGCAACCATAGAAATTGAGAAAGCATTAGTGAATTGAAGGTGAAATAGCAGTTATTTGTAAAAGTCAAGTTTAAATGAATGAAAAATTAATAGTTAAATCCTTGAATGTATTAAATGGAAATATTGAAAGGCAGCTTAACAAACCAAAAGATGGTCAAGTGGATTTATCATAATGCAAGATTATGACATCATTGATTAAATTTGTTAGCCCCTAACTGAATTGTGATTATCACAGCAGTGGTAATACTGCCAAGTCCCCATTAGGTTAATATATACAAAGGCATTCATGGTACTGATAGCAAAATTATGAAGGTAAAAGCACTGTTGGCATATTAACATTTAGCTGATTCATAATCAATAGTATAAAGGCAGTAATAACTGGATGACTGTATTGAGATTATGAGAATAGCAGGAGATTTGGCATTACAACAGCAGTGATGGTGCTAGTAAATCTCTTGGAAAAATAGCATTATTATTACAGAATTGAAAAAACTGTTCAACCTTTAGCCGAATTAAGCCTTCAACGGCAGTCTTATCAGCAAAAAAGGCTCTCTTTAACATTTAGCAGAATTATCAATATACCATTAATGATAATTCAATCTTTAAAAAGATTATAGATTTAAAAGCAGAGTTAATTCTTCAGTCTTTTATAGAATGTAGAGTACAACATGTTGAATATGAAATATAGTAAATTTGTTCAATGTTCAAATATAGAATAAAATGCCTGTTGATTTAGACGTTCTATCTTAATTAGCATCTAAATGGTGTTCACTAACAAGTGCATAGCTGAAATGTTCAAAGCCATGAATACGAGAAACTAAATGTACTTTATTTGGCAAAAATATCTTAAACATTCTTGTGTTTTTTAATTTTTTGTTGATGTGTTAGTAAATCTCATTTTCTGTTTAGGTAACTCATTTTCTACTGCATTTTTTGTATAGGAATACTTTGTTCTGTATATACATTGATTTTTGTTGAACAGATAACTTACAGTGCAGTTTTAATAAGGTATCCTTTTCATTCTATATTAATTATTTGTTATTGAATATCTGTTGTATTTAATTTTTGTTGAATAAAGACCTTTTGTATTAGTAGTAATTTTTAAGTAATAATGTGCAAAAGTTTTGTATTCACATTGATTCTTGTTAAATGGGTAAGCATTGAATTAATGTTGTTCCGTACTCAACAGGTATCGAATTATCCTTCTTCAGTGGAGTATACAGTGCATGTTTGAGCAACACAGAAAGGTTGTATGACCCCAAGCGTCTGGTCGGTTTGTCTGGCATGCTCATCGGTTGCGGGGAAATTCTTGGTAAGGCGTTGTCTTACATTTAAAGTTCTTTCTTTGATGTTAGTAATGGTAAGTTTGTTGATAAGCATAGCTCAAAAAGTAGTTTATTGGGTGTATATTTATACTAAGAGGTATATAGTTGGCTATTATTTCCCTCTGGTTTAGTTATAGTGGATTTCTTTAGCTGTTTTGACATTATTCTATCATGGTTGTCATGCTTGTTCATAGGTATTAAGCAGTAAAGATAATTAAGTTCCTAAGGAGTTAAAACAAAATTTCATCATTGAATTGTATTCAAAATTATCAAAATATTTAAGCAAAAGTTTACTATACCGTGTACATGTGAGAATTTATTGATAATATGTTGTACTGCATGGATAATGAGTGAGAAAGATCAAATTATTTCTATAATGCAGAACAGTAATGATCTTGAAGTGTCTTATAGGTTGTATGTAAGTCACAAAAATTCTCAGTAGATATAAAAAATTTGTAATGATAATAATAATATTAGTAATAATGATAATAATAATAATAATGATAATTTATGCTCAATTATATACATAGAAACACAATTGTTATAGTTTTAAAAATGAAGATATAAGATGAAGAGAGAAAAAATTATACGGAAAAGGCAACCTCTTGATAAACCTGTAGGCATCCTTAGCCCTTCCTTTAAGTCTGCCTAGCAAACTGTTTGAAAAAAAAGGAATAAGAGTAAATTGACAGAAATTTGTGTTTGTGAGTACCCTCAAACAAAAGAACTTTAACCCAAGACAGTGGAATGCCATGGTAGAGAGGTTTATAGCATATTGGCTTGATTTTGGTGTGTCCTTGTAGAAGAGCTGCTGTAGCTAAAAAGTATCTTCTAATCTTACCATGTAGGAAAGTTGCCTCTGAACAGTAACATTGGCTACCCACTATAGTGTATGTAAGGTGTGATATGCTTAGTGTTCTCACATGTGTGGGGTAAGTAGAGAATGTGTAAAGAACATACCAAGCTACAGTAGTTGGTGATTGTGTAGGCAAACAAAAGAATCATAACTAGAGCAGGATCCAACAGGAAATTTTCTGTTGAGTTCCAAAAGGATCCTGTAATCCTCTAGAGATATTATCTCAGTAGGTAGGTAGGTAGTGATTTGACCAACCTACTTGCTTCTAATCATGCTTACTGTATACAGTACAGTATTTTCCTTGTTTCAATTGGCCTTGGCTAGGAGAAGCCACAAGGTACGCTGTCTTATTGAACTTTGCATATACTGTAAGAAACATCAATAATGATAAGGTGTAAGATGAACAAAAGAGTAACACAGAAGTCTCATTAGGGGCATGTTAATATCTTATGTTGCTTCATTCATATATATCATATCTTCCATGACTGGTAGTGTAATTTGGATGTTAAGGCACTGTGGCCCTAACCTATATTATTTTTAATTTTATTGAAACAATTAAATCACATTTCTGAGTTTTTCATCAGACTTTCTTATAGGATTTGTTCTAATATGATTGGTGAAAATTTGGCACGGCATAATTAAAAAAAGTTTGTCAGTAAGGCAGGAAAATACCAATAAAATCTATTAAAAGTTAAAGGCGGGAAGCAATATATCCAGGCTGGAGTGATGCTGCAAAGAGCACAGAAAACTAAAATGCGCAGCGTGCATTATAATTCCTCTTGATATTTTATAATCAGATCTTTACAAATTGACTCTTTAAAGTGCTATAAATATTGTATTTAAAGAATGTTAAATTTTTAGCCCCTTTATGATTGTATATTTCATTATTTCAGGTGGTGGTGTGTTTGGAATTTTTGGAAGTAAGACTGTCAAATTTGGCCGGGATCCAATTGTCCTTCTTGGATATATTGTTCATATTATCTGCTTCTTTTTGATATTCTTGAACCTGCCACCTCTCACCCCATTGCAGTCCACTTCTGATCCATCATTCCTACCTGGTGGCCAACCAAGGTAAATGTTTATAATTTTCATGGTATATGTGTTTTGTGTTATATTGTATGAATCACCTTTAGAGTGTTATTTAGATTTTTGTTAGCATGGCATAAGCTTCCATGGAATATCTACACCTTATTCAGAAATGATTGTGTATAGTAGTAGAAACCTGTGACAGGTGACGCTATGGAGGTTGAGCACAATACAGATAGTTTTTTTGGTAACATTTTGTCGTTGTCAGTCAGGAAATGTATATTGACTATAGATTAGATTACTAACAGTGTATAGTATAAACACACCATTAGTGGTAACTTAGGAACTAGTGAGGAACTTTTTGTTGACAGGTTTTTAAAGTTTCCTGCATCAGGTAGCTGATTTATACTTTAATATCTTAGTCACCGACTCTGTGTAAGCGTTAAGCCAGTAAATAAGTAGTATGGTACAGAATTTATATGATATTGGCCAAAATCTTATTGGTTTTTGATATACTGTAATTATAAATTTATCTATATTATTGTTATACTGATTTTTTTCAGTGTAACTAGTATCTAGATAAATTTACAATTACATTATATCTAAAATAGGGCTATATATATATCAGTTTAGTGAGATCGATGTCACTAATTTGACATGAGTCGTGATATGACAATGAAACAATCTCCAACATACCGTATTTTGTAGATTTGAGAACAAAGCCCTCAGAAGAATATTGGGACTTAATTGGCAGGACAGGATTAGAAACAAAACTGTGAGAGAGATTACTTGAGTGCCATATGTAGATGAGATCATGGTAAGAGGTAGATGGAGCTGGTTTGGGCATGCTCTTCGTACTCCCCAAGTGAGATTAGTTCACCAAACGTTTAACTGGGCTCTACAAGGCACGAGCATAGTTGGGAGACCAAGGCCTACATGGCTGAGGATTATGAGGTGTGAAGTAGGAGATGATGAATGGAGAAGCATTGATTTAAAAGCTAAAGGTAGAGACGACTGGCGAAATATAACCGAGGCCCCTTGCGTCAATAGGTTTAGGAGATGATAATGATGATTGTTATACATGGAAATAGCCAAATTTAATCTACTTCTCATCATATCCTTTATTACTCTCATTATTCCTTTTCTTTTTCAGTGACGTGATTGCTCTTTTCTGCAGTTTCCTGCTGGGCTTTGGTGATTCATGCTACAATACACAAATCTACTCTATTCTTGGCTCAGTTTACCCAGACAACTCTGGCCCAGCCTTTGCTCTCTTCAAATTCACCCAGTCCTTGTCAGCAGCTGCCTGTTTCTTCTATGCAAGCATATTGCAGCTGTATTGGCATTTAGCAATTCTTGTTGTCTTTGCCACAATTGGTACTGTCTCATTCTGCATGGTGGAGTGGAGGGCTCATCGTAATATTAGAGCCAAGCCAGACACTGTAGCATATGACTGAGTTAGCTATTTTACTTTTTAATTTTATATTAGTTTGCATAACGATTCATTGGAATTTGAATTTCCAGCATTTTAAATAAATACTTGTAGTTATTCAATTGCAAAGTGGCTGAAACCTGCCCAGTGTGGAGGCTTTCTCAGTTGGGGGGAGCAGCTGGTGCTAATTTAATGTCAGATTGTTTTTTGTACTTTTTATTTGTATTTGAAAATTATTTAGAAATTATCATACATTTGCTGTTATATGCAGTAAAAATATCATCATCAGTTATTTTTCACCTACATTTTGCATGATGTAATTACTTTTTCAAAGAATAATATGACAATTGCACTTTGTTTATAAGTATATCAAGTGGGTTGTGGTTCATCGTCTTTAATATTTGTTTTGATTTTTCTTTCAAGTAATTTTGCTTCAGGATCACCATCATAGTAAGCTTACAGAGTGAACTGTTTCATTCCATAAAAATATTTTTAATATTTATTGTATAATTTTTCATATCTGGACAAATAAATGTCTGTTCAGGTTAAATTTATCATGCTATTTTAATATAAAGTTAGATGACTTTTATAATCTTTATGTAAATTATTAGGTTAGAAGTGTGATATAATGTACATAATAATTCCAAAACCATCTCTATGTTGAAAATGAAAGAAATTCTGTACACAGTATTATTGAAAAGTCTTAAGAACATGAGAAACTTTAAGACTTACCTTTTTTTGTACAAGTAGTGCTGTGGTTTGGTATTTTTATAACTTTAAGGGAAGATATCATGCCAAATTGTCCGGAATTTTGATACACTGAGATTTGATAATTTTACATTGTATATTATGCTGCCTTGCTCTTTAGATTCAGGTGTTGAAACTTACTATTTTGATACTCTTAAGTTCAGTTAAAATTCACATTTTAGGTAATTATAAACATAGAGCTGTATTTTTCTATGGTTTGCATGGGTGAATACATTTTGTACATAGATGAATGTCATGGGATATTCAGATAGATCTAGGTATTCCTTATATCTAACATGAAAGTGCAATACAGTTAGAATTTAAATTAGAATTAGAATTTGTGTAAAAAGGATGGCCTTATGAGATGACTTGTTTGAGGTCATTTAAAATCCATATATTTATTTGGAATTATTTCTAAAATTGCAAATATTAGAGTAATCTGGCTGTATTTATAGAGTACAGTGATTGGTGTTTAACTAATGCCTAGACTTTTTACTTTTAAGTTAAAAAAAATTTAGATTACATTTAAATTTATTAGAATGCAATTCGCAGAAAGATTTATCGAGTTGCATGTACAAATGTGTACTTTGACTGGATATATTTCGTATTGCATTGAAACAATTGCGATAGATATAAGAAGTATACAGCATATTAATTACTGTATATAAATTTCATTCCCAAAACAATTTATACAATTTAATGTAATATGTTAATCTGTGATATAGAAATTTGTTTGTCGGGTTGTGTGTGTTTTAGAGTGATTTTCGAGAACTGTTCTAGATGCAGTCTTGATTCTTATGTGTGATCTAATGTAAGAATTGGAGAAATATATCAAAAGAGACTTCTTTTTGTTTAGGTTTTGATCATAAGATCTGACGTACACTAATGCATTTCTGTTTGAGATAGACATTTTCATTTTCATTTCTGTTGTTAATATGTTTTGACAGTTTCATTTGTATTAATGAAAGATATAATACATGTATTTATGTACATTTGATGAATATGTCTTTTTTCCCTTTACTTAAATGCTACGTGAATTAGGTAATTGTTTCAATCGAGATACATTCATTTTTGGACCTTAAGTTTCACTGTAACCTAAGAATATTCAGGTACAGTATTTAGAAACCATTCCTGTGTAAATTAGTGTTGCTACAGCCTGATGAGAATCATCTTAAGGTTAGCACTCTACTAGATTGTACATCGTCAATTAGGAAACTGAAGAGAAAATACATTATTGTACAGCGACTGTCTCCCACAAATCACCAACAAAGAAGAAGAAATAGGCAATTTACCTCATCAGCCCTTCCATAAAAAACTTCAAAATATAAAACAAGTTTTGCTAGACTTGTTTGTCATTTCTAAACTCTTTGAGGTGGTGTGTAGTATTCATTCTTAGTGAAGTTTGACAGCTACATGGAAAGAGACCAAAAGATTTGATTAAAAGTAAAAGACCAAATAACAATGCGGCTAGTGCTCTTGAACAGTGTTATCTACCGTAGTCTGTGCAATGCTTAGAAGTTTTCCTTACTGGGAGAAACCCTTGAATTCCTGTTCCTCGTGTTGGTTTGATTTGTGCTATCGGAAAAAAAAAATTAATCAGATAAGGAAAAATATGATACATAAGTTTAGAATTGGAAAATAATCAACATAAATGTATGTCTTACCAATACTGTACTGTTCTGTAATACTAATACAGTATTCATAATGTACCAAGTTCATATACTTGTAAGTTACTCTAGTACTACCCGGATGCTCCCTTCATCTTTGTTGATGCAATCATTCAAAATGATGATCCTACAATTCCTATGTCAATGGAATGAAGATGAATGATAGGGAAGGCACTAAGAAGGCAGATTTTGTTACTGATCATATGACAATCCCAGAAGGATCATCTGGATAACTTAACGTTGACTGAAAACAGGGAGGAGGCTTGAATGTGGATGGATGAAGGACTTTATGAGGAAGAGCTGATTGTGTTTTGACAACAGATGATGCAGAGAATTGTGTGTTGGGAGTAGATGACACTGATGTCAGTGAATTTCTTGTTGTGCCCATACATACTAGACAACCCCTTTTTTCTTATCCTCTGGAACAGGATGTGAAAGGAGTCTTTTGTCTTGGCTATTTCCTATCATCGTATATCTCTTCAAGAGGCAACATTGATTCACTTAGGCAACAGTTTACCTTAATGTTGTAAACCATATGAGGACAATATTCTTTGAATTTGTCTTGATTTTGTAGGGGTGTAGTCCTCTCAGTGCATCTTTTTCAGTGCACTGAAGGCACTACTGTACTAAAGGTTTTCTGTAGCATTTGACAAGAGATAAGTGTTTTACCTTTCTATGAAAATGTCTTGAAGATATCCAAGAACATTATAGATCTAGGGTTACACCTGAAAAAGCAAACCTTCCTTCAGGAATGAAATATCCATGCAGTGACAAATACCTTTGCGTTGCTGGAGAACAGTTGGTATGTGTTTTTTCTTTTGCCTTTCAAAGTGTGCAGGTTCTTAGCTTGAAATGCTTGATCATGGGTCAGCTCTGTTCCCACTTAAAACTAAGCTTTTGACGCATTAAACCTTAGTTACTGCTTTCATTAGTTGACCTGCTTGGCTATTTTTCTCAGAAGGGCCATCTCACTGAAATTACAATAGCTTTGCATCTATACTCTAATCACTTGCTACATGTTTAGAGGCCATGTTATATTCGTTACTTTAAGGTGATGGCTTTCCCTTTCTTGATGTGGTTCAAGACACTCAACACTTAAGAAACAAGATGCAAGCCAACACAGACAACGGATTGCAGGTAGCTCGCCTGCATCTTAATGCGGGGCAGAAGGAATGACTCATTGGGTCAGTACTACATGCCATTTGAATTTTTTCTGTGCAATTTGTGTTGCAAATAGATAAATTCATGCATATGATTTTTACCTTAAGGCCAGGGATGAATGAGCCTGTAGATTGTGAATTTGGTGATGAGGAGGAAATGCTGTATAGTAATAAGAACAAATTTTTGCAAATATTGTAAAATTTGGAAGGTGGCAATCACTGAAAGAGGGCCTAAGAAATATAGCTGAATTATGTGGTGTAATGTTATATGAATATGTAATTCCTGTACATACATGTACTGTACAGTATGTTATATATACGGTACTGTACATATATAAAGATGGAGACAGGCCAGTGAATTGGCTGGAAAGAGAAGAGAAGGGAGGATAAAAGTCATAGAAAAAAGCAAGGAGGACATTTGTGAGGACTGGACACTGAATATAAACACAACAGAGGAATAAAGGAAAATATAGACGTTAGCAAAGTGGATGAGGTAAGATGGAAAACACGACAGAGAATGGAAAGTTATAAAGTTGAAGTGATAATGTAAAGATGGAAGGTATATTGAAAACTTAATGAAAGAGGCTAACATCTGAAGAGATTAGGAAAATCTGGGTGAAAAGTGAAAAATCTCTAGGACCAAAAATTCACAATTGGTTTGTTAAAAGCAGCAGGAGAATGTGCCAACGATGAGCTGACCCGTATTTGTTTAAAAACACAGTAAAGAAGTGACTTAGGATATATGCATTCTCCAATTGATTGCAGTCTTTGTAAGATAAGCCTGGCAAAATTTCCCTTATCTTGAATAATGAGATACTTTGTTTTATCTAGTAGAGCTGTATGAATTTAGAATGGTAGAATTTTAAGGGATACATCTAACTTTGGCACATTCTTCATCAGTTACATGGGATTCATTGTTAAACATTTCCTTGATTTCTACCTTAAGTTCATTCAAAGTAAACATGATATCTACTGAAAATGAATTTTAATTGAAGTGGGTTACATCTTTGCATGATCAGTCTCAGAATTTCTGACAGTTTTGTCATCACTCAGGTGTTTGCCCAAATTCTTTGACAAACTTCTTTTCATCCCATTCCAAGCTTTTGTGCTAAAATTGTCGGCATCAGTTTGAATATGAGTCGATGGATCAGTCCAAAACTTATTCACACACTCTCGTGGAGTAGAAGGTTTTTAAAAGAAAAACAATATTGTACATCCAATCTTCTGATTTGCCCTCTGCTTCTACTCTGCTGTATTGAATGTACTGTATTTTTTTTCATTTTTCACCATGAGAATTAAAAGTAGCGGATTATATTGATGGCAATCGGCATCTTCCCACCAAGAAGCTATCATTGCCTAATGTGAGAGAATGGAGTGAATATTTAAAATTAATCCATAGTTTTTATGCAGATTTTATTGGAAGTAAGCTACATATGAATTTTTAAAATTCTTTTGATTTCAATTGTTTTATGAGAAAAAAGTATGAAAGCAGTGGTCTAATATACACAGGAGTTTGAGATCCATTCTAGCTTAATAGTGCCTAGTAGTGTCTGCAACCTCAACAGCCTTATTTTGAGAGGGATGTAGGGCATGAAGGAGCCCATAGGTTTACCTGCTGAGTTATCAGCAACCATTGCTGGGTCCTGGCTTGATGAAGAAGGGCCATGGAAGCTGATCATATGTATATATTGTCAGTCTAGGATATTGTCCTGTCTCTTGCCTCTACCATTCGTGAGTGACCTAAAGTTGAGGATTCTACAGTACAGGGTATAAATAATTTAGAGGCTTGAAGAAAAGCTGGGAAAATCCTTTAAAACTCAACAAAAATTAGTTTTATGCCTGATGAATCAACAGATGAGGCAGTCTTTATTACATGAAAAATACATAAAGGCATCTGGTTTCAGTTCCATCAGAAGAGATGCTCACCAGAACGTCAGCCGGGTAAGCTCAACCCCCCACTGTGGTGCCCTACCACAGCAGTGGCCTCCCCAGTACACACCTTAAACTTAGGGCCCTGGGCGGGGATCGATCTCTTGGCACACGAACGCAAGGCAAACACGTTACCACTGTACTAGCCAGGAAGAGGTTAATCGGGATATGATGGAGCATCTATACAAGCAATGGGAGTTTAAAACTAAATTATAGGTCCCCATAAACACCAAACAAGTAATGTTAATACATCATGACCAAAATAAAGTAAAGGCAGTTGCAGACATAGAGGACTACAGTAATAGATAGATTTTGATGTTTATTAAAGATTCTAACCGAGTTCTTAATTGTTGATTATATGCATGGAAAGAAGCATTCTATATATATATATATATATATATATATATATATATATATATATATATATATATATATATATATATATATATATATATATATATATGTGTGTGTGTGTGTGTGTGTGTGTGTGTGTGTGTGTGCTGTATATAGCAGATTAGTATTAACAGAAGAAATAAGATGCTGTTTAAATATCAGATGGAAGAAGGGAACATAAATGGGGGTACTGAAAGTAGACATTAACAGAAAAATATTTTCATCAAAATTCATTCGTCTTTCTGTTTGTTTTAAATCATTTTTTTTTCAATCCAAGAAAACCTCTTCTCTAGACTTTAATAAGGGAAAGGAATTATCTAAGAATAGAAACAGCTTCAGCCAAAAATACTCTCAACAATTGTCAAATTGCAATTCTCTATTTAAGATCACTTTCATTGTATCGTAAGCAGCATTTAAATTACTTATCGGTTTAAGAATATTTGTTTTAATCCAGATACAGTTGAATGAAAGTCTTTAAATGTTTTTAATGTCATAAGTAAGAAAACAAAGTCAGACCTGTTTAGTAATGTGAATAAAATAGTACTAAGTTAAGCGCAAGTCGGTTCCAGCAGTCGAACGAATAACTCAAGAAAATGGGAATTATAATTGGTTTTATTTTGGTGGCAGCTTCCCCGTTAAAAGAGTCTTTGAATCTGTTTCATCTCACAAGTAAGAAAATAAAGTCAGATCTGTTTAGCAATGTGAATAAAATATTACTTAATTAAGCGCAAGCCGGTTGCAGCAGTCGAACGAATAACTCACAGAAAACGGGAATTATATTTTGTTTTGTTTTGGTGGCAGCTTCCCCGTTACCTTGGAAACTCCAAAACAACCATGCTGACGTATGTTTCGTGACACAGGTTGACGTTGGTGGCTAATGTCAGTTGTCGGTGGCGATGCACGAAATGCGGTCATCATCCATAGATTGTTGAAACTGTATTGAAATGGTCTTTGCAATGACTTTCATAGTTTGCCCATTTTCAACTCGTGGACGCTTTCAACGTAAGAAGACGTTGCCATGAATGATGACCGAAACCATCGAAGCTGTAGAAAGGGAGAAACACTCCTGTCCCTCCAATATAGACGACGAAGATTCTGTTTCCTCAAGCTTTCAACAGACGATACTTGAGGAAGTGTTTACCTCGGATTACAATATCACTGAGAAAGGTAAGCCTCGGAGATGTCCAGTTCTACCTTGGTCTACTTGCCTAGAATATTTCGTGATACCGTTTTGGTCGATTTTGTTATTATCAGAGATATCAGGCTCAGACTAGGTTAATTATACAGGTTAGCTGTAAATGTAATGAAGTCGCGGGATGTATGTATGATAGCGGCCACCTGTATGTATTATTATGTCTAACTTAAATTACGGTAGTGTAAGGGGGTGTTAGTCCCCCACATTAAGTAAGTAGGTAAGGACACGGCTTGTAGGTTAGGTTAGGGGGGAAAGTTGAGGTTAGTTGATGTCTATTTTTAATCAACGTGTGAGGAACTGGCTGCTGAAATATAAAGGCTCCGAAGTAGCCTACATAGTAAATTATGGCCCAAACTTAGGGATATAATGTAGCTGATTCTATTAAAACTTAGCCTATTATGTCCACCTTATAGTATTATAGTATTCACTTATAGTCAGACGTGGGGAACACTACAACATCGTGTAGTATGTTTTTTCTGATATTACTGAAACATGTGTGTATTCATAATAAAGACGTCAATATTCATTTATGTATTTCATCTTTGGAATGTCAGTTATATAATCAAATGAACTACCTGTCAAAATTCACTGTTAGGTAAGGTATCCCTCTTAGTGTTAATTTTTTGAAATAATTTCTGGTTAATAGTTTCATTTTTGAAAAATGAAAATATTGTGATTTGTTTGTAAATTTTTCATATTGTATGGAATTCATTTTCAGGTTAGGAAGAATATTTTAACGATATCTAGTGTAATCCACTTACCTCTTTAGGTATGTGAATAACATTACTTGTCCTTATTATATTATTGTTTTGAAGGAGGCAGAAACACTTGGTTGGAAAAATGTCGTATTTTTAATGTTTGAGCAAAAATGAAAACAATCATCAAGGAACTTGGGTTGTATTATAGTTACGGTTGGAAAATGCTTTTCTACTAAAAACCTGGAGTTTCATATAGGAAAAAAAAAATCTGTTTTCTTCGAAAATGACGCATATTTTCACTGCGTATAAAAACCTAATTATCTAATGAATAATATCAATGGGGTTAGCGTGTGCAGCTCAGCATGTACTGTACCACTTGCCAGTACGTATGAGCTTGGTGTATTTTCTTGTTCTGCGAGTGAAATAAGCTCACGGCGCAGCAAAAACCATTAGATTTCTAAAAAAGATATTCCCGTTCTTAGATGGTCTAACGTGTTTTCGGTTATTTGCCGTTGAAATGAAGATCAAATTCAGTGAAAGCACATTATTTTCTACAGGAGAAACTGTTTCTGTTCAAAATGCTGTTCCGTCTGTAACTATAATTTTACCAGAACTTGTACAGTATTACTACCACATTCAACTTAGCTATTGTCCACTATAGTAGCAACAGTTAAGACTTTTTGAATTTCATTTTAGTGTTGATGAGATATCTACCAAAAATAACCTAAAGCTTATTGTCAATAGTGTTACATGTATGTGTAGATAGGTGATTGGACCTAATTTTTTTTGTAGGGAGTTATTGCAATTGGGGTTAGCATATCATGTCATTTAAGTAGATTTTGTCTGTATTTTTTTTCCTGACCCCTTGTCATTTAGAATGATTATAGTTCTAGAATTTATTATGGTATTTATGTAGGTTCTAAAAATTCTCTTAAGTTTTTAAGTATTATTCTACATTGTGCCTCGTATGTACAGTATATTGTATTTACTTTTAGTACTGTATTTATTTAGGTTACGGGTTACATACAATTTCAGATTTATGGAATTAACTGAATGAGGAAAATTAACTAATGAGAAATATGCATAAAATTTGTGTAACAAATAGTCTTATAGGTTATTTTGATTTATTACACTTGAATTCTTTTTAAATGAATATTATTTAGACTACAGTACAGTACTTATATCTAATGACAATTTAAGACTTTTTTTTTGCACTTTGTGCAACTTTTCTATAATACTTATATAGTAATTCATATCCATGTTCGGTTTCTTCTAGCTATTCATATTACCACAATTTTATGGTATATAGTAATACCACAGCCTGAGTTATTAATTGGTTCCAAGGAATCCGACGCAAGTTGATTTTTAACCTAGATCAGATTTGGACCGTGTAAAGTTACTAATACAGAGCCCCTATGGACATACTGAACACATAAAAGTACGGTACTTACAGCCAGCTATCATTTTATGAAAACCAGATATATTAATCAGCTTCCATGTAAAGTGCAGTCCTTTATTGTTATCATATGTCTTAAAGACAGACATAAGTTTTGGTAAAACAGCGTACTGTAACTTTGATTTTATTTTTTATCAATATTTAAGGATAGGCGACGTAAAGTCAGAACTAACATATATTGAACCAATGTAAAGAAGAGTATTATTTTACATGTGACAAGGGTAAGAGCAGTAAGAGAAATGGGTCTGTTACTATGTTATTAAGAGTACTGATAAAGTCCTCTATTAGATTTTTATTTTAGATCAGATATCTTACAGTCTTTATATAAAAAAAAAACCGTGATAAGAACAGTAGTGTCAGGCTATTTAAGTAGTCTGTTCAAATTGGACTTACAAGA
Organism: Palaemon carinicauda; assembly: GCF_036898095.1. Lineage (NCBI taxonomy): Eukaryota > Metazoa > Arthropoda > Malacostraca > Decapoda > Palaemonidae > Palaemon > Palaemon carinicauda. The sequence goes on along the minus strand of NC_090762.1, from coordinate 42,524,921 downwards.
TATTGCCTTTATGAAAATTAGGTCTATAATGCCTAGAGTTGTCTGTTGGCTGGTACAGTATCTTGGGTGGATAGATTTTTGTTGGCATTAAAAGAATCACAAGAAAGGTAAATGGTCTTTAAATAAATGCCAAACTCTGACAGGGATAATTTGTAGTGCTAAGAACACCATGATGTAGGCTTTAGGTATGCCATTACTGTTTTCACCTTAAATATTTTAGGCTAGGCTTTTGACTACTTAAAAGATGTTTAGGGCGAAAGAGTGTATTGGTGTACAGTATCTAGCCTACTTGAGCTATTATTATTATTTTTACTTTCTAAGCTACCACCCTAGTTGGAAAAGCAGGATGCTATAAGCCCAGGGGCTCCAACAGGTGAAATATCCCAGTGAGGAAAGGAAACAAGGAAAGATGAAATATTTTAAGAAGGGTAACAATAATAAAATAAATATCTCATATAAACTATAATAATTTTAACAAAACAAGAGGAAGTGATATAAAATAGAATAGTGTACCCTCAAGCAAGAGAATTCTAAACCTAAGACAGTGGAAAACCATAGTACAGAGGCTATGGCACTACCCAAGACAAGGATCAATGGTTTGATTGTGGAGTCTCCTCCTAGATGAGTCGCTTACCAGAGCTAAAGAGTCTCTTCTACCCTTACCAAGAGGGAAGTGGCCACTGAATAATTACAGTGCAGTAGTTAACCCATTGGGTGAAGAAGAAGTGTTTGGTAAGCTCAGTGTTGTCAGGTCTATGAGGACAGAGGAGAATATGTAAAGAATAAGCCAGACTATTCGGTGTGTGCGTAAGCGAAGGGAAAACGAACCGTAGCCAGAGAGAGGTATCCAATGTAGTACTGTCTGGTCAGTCAAAAGACCTCATAACTCTCTAGCAGTAGCATTAACATTATTCTTAAGGTAGGATGTGTTAGGATATGTAGAGTCCTTATTGCAAGGGATAGCATTTCAGTTTCAAGTAATAATTAACTGAATTGTAGCTGTTGGGAAATAAGATCTATGCACTTGTAAATTGATCACTAGTTTATGTAGGGTACTTGATGTTATAGCTGTAGTGTATGACGTGGTACATTTCTCATGTGACCATTGCCAGACAGTCCTGGTTATGCTGCCAGGGATCTTAATTTCATTAAGTGAATTTTTTAATAATTCAGAGTAAGCATTAAACAAAATTTATTAAAAATTCTTATTCTTCTTCTTCTTTGTCTACATATTTTCCTACTTCTATGTGGGGTCGATGTTTCTGGTCAGTTTTCTCCATTTACCTCTGTCCCACACCTCATCACCAGTTAATCCCTTTGATCTAAGGTCATCCTTGATATCATCTCAAAATACCTGCAATTACTGTAATATGACTAATACTACTGTATTATCAGCCAGTGGCAAGCATATCTTTGTTTAATCATAGCTTTTAGAATTATATTGATTTTAGAGGGAAATGTATGAGAGTTTGAACATATCCTACATGATCTTAAAAATTAAAGGTATACCAGCCTGAACAATAGCATACAAAGAAATTTTAAAAGACCAAGATCACTTACATTTATCTTTCTAAAAAATAACCATCCAACATTATGGTATGATTAATATACCTGCTTGCATTTGAAAGTTTCTGTAATCGTTGTTAAAGATTACGATTTGCAAGAGAACAGAAACAAATTGTTCATAAAAAGAGCTAGAGCACCCACCACAGTTGATCATTTCAATTGCTTGAACAGAATATTTCGAAAAAAATTATGCATTAAGCTGGATGAAATAGAGATTTTAAATTATGTCAGCGGTGAAGCAAGAACTTGCATATGATTTGCACAAAATAATTATGCATTGTAATTTAGCCTCCAAATTCGTAAACATGGGCAAAATAAGTGCCTTAATCTTGAATCATGATCATGAAGAACACCATGTGATATTAATGCTCGTTTTATTTCACTTGCTATTCATATAATTTCCCTTTAAAATTTTGAGATGGAGAATATCCTTACTCAATTTATTTTTTGTTCTAGGTCCTCGCTATTTATGCACTAAGCTTTATGTTGGATAAGTAATAATATATAGTGAATTACTGAGATCTCAAATTTCCAAAACAGAAAATGTAAGCTGCTGGATAAATGGCTATATTTTTGTACAATGCCCATCACCACGCTTTATGAAATATCCTGGTCAAATTAGCTGTGAGGTGTTAACCACTGTGTATATACAAGTAGAGTGGGTGCATTATCTCCCACATGCCTCATGCAGGTGGTGGCTGATTAAAATGACAAAGGGAAAGAAGGTAAATCCATCAAGATGTGGGTCCCTCGGTTGGCCTGATAAGTGTTTGTTTTCATTAAATTACAGACTACCAGTATCATACAGATTTACTTTCTGGGGAAAACTTTTAAGGGTGGCCGATTTTGTATCAACAGGGTTACTGTAACGTCTGTTTTACAGTTTCTTAAATCTTGTTTTTCATTTGATATTTTGTTGTTATTGCAAAAGCTTCGCCGACTCTTGTTTTGTGGGTACATATTTAACAGTTTTTGACGTTGTTTATAGTTTATATAGGACTTATCTGTTCTGACGTTGTTACTGTTTCAGAATGATTTATTGTTAACTCGTTCTCATCATTTATTTATTTCCTTATTTACTTTCCTCACTGTGCTATTTTTCCCTATTGGAGCCCCTGGGCTTATTGCATCTTGCTTTTCCAACTGGGGTTGTAGCTTGGCTAGTAATAATGATAATAGACTTAAGTGATACTGTGCTGATATTGATTTGAATTAATACTCGATGCGTTCGTATGTATCGTATGTAATAAAGTTAGCAGGTGTCCAGCAGGCTTATATGCTCCTTTCCTTTGCCACGTACGACAACTGGTGCGTGCATTCACATTAGTTTATATATAAATGTGAGTATGCTACAATTTTTAGGCGTGTCGACGAATTTCTTCAATTAAGTGACGTTGGTTAGCCACAAATCGTAAGATCACTACTTTCTTGTCATTACCATGTAGACTTCACTTTTTTTTTTTTTTTTTTTTTTTTTTTCATACGGCCGTTATATAGACCCAAACATACGAAACTTTACTGTGGAAATTAACTTTTATGACAGACCTGTTGTGAATTTAATTTTAGAACATTAATAATTGTTTTTTTTATCTATTGTGGACAGTTATCCATTGATAATGGTATAATAGGTTTGAACTATGATATACATTTTTTTTTCTAATTTAGTGATCCCGTCGATAGGTTAACTTTAATTTAAGTTTGGACAGAAATAGCTAATTACTGTGAGTGGATGCATGATATTTTACCTAAGGGAGTTTTGTGGCCAATTACGGGAAATTGTTAGGGATCCAGGCGGCTTTAATTTTGTATTTTTTTTCCCGTTCCCAAAATAGGGAATATGACTTAGAGAGAGAGAGAGAGAGAGAGAGAGAGAGAGAGAGAGAGAGAGAGAGAGAGAGAGAGAGAGAGAGAGAGAGAGAGAGCAAATATAAAGTTATTTCGGATCTTGTAAAGTTGGGTAACCCATGGGACCTCTTGTAAAGTTGAATAACCCAACAATCAAACTTGTAAAGTTGGATAACCTTATAATCGAACTTGTAAAGTTGAGTAACCTCATAAATAAAATAAATGATAGAAACAAAAAGTAAAATGTCAAATATTTATTTATAAATACATAAATGCAAGTTATAAATGCGAGTAAAAAGTTAAATGTCAAACATTTATTTATAAATACATAAATGCAAGTTACAAATTAATAAAATAAAATATGGGAAATCTATTCATATAAAAACAAAAACGATAAAATCTTAACTAATTTGATTTGTATTGATTAGCGATAGCACCACAAAAAGCAAAAAATGTATTAGTGCTATTTCTTTCACGCACATATATTCATGCAGATAAGAATTCAAGAATTCTCGTTTACAGCCACGCATGCTTTTAATATGTGCCTTTATTTTATTCCAATGGCTCTCTATTGCTTGCGTGTGCACACCAGTAGTTTTATCAACAAAGTTTAACGAATGATTGACTGTATAATGTGAGAGACCTAGTTCTTTTTCAATATTATAATAAGCCTTCCACTGATCACTATGTACAACCGTTTGAGGGTAAACAACTTCCCTAATTATTGGCAAGAGTGTATGTGCGTTTCGAGACTCGACTATTTCCATGTATCCTAACGACGGTGTTGTTGAAGTATCCACAATGCCAAAAACCCACAGGGGTTTGATTGGTGCCCGTCCTCTGTGAAATTTTGGGTTATGCGAAAAGCAAGACTCGTCAATCTGTACCGTTACACCAGACCCACCTAGCTTGATTGGATTGTTTTCGAAGTATTTAGAACACACCTCACGACAGAAATTATGGATATCAATGACAGTCACTCTTGAAAGATTCAGAAAATTAACCGAGTGAGTTACACTAGTTTGCTCGCACCAATAGAAAATAGCTTCAACCCACTTCTGCAATGAAAGTTTGGAACGGAAGAAAAATGATCCTTTGCGAATGCTTTCATATTGCTGATATTTCTCACAGTCTTTGAACAGGCACTTCCATGCATATTGATATTGTAGTACAGAACGGTTAGTCCATTTCATAT
>NC_090762.1:42512815-42515315 GCF_036898095.1 Palaemon carinicauda | reverse complement strand
TAAACAAATCCCGTATGATAAAATTATTTTCTTGTTTTAATAAATAAAACCGAATATGATTATGTTTCAAAGATACAAAATAGAGAAAGATTGATTGAAGGTAGGAAAGGAAATGAGATGAAAGTGCATAAGAGGAGTCTGGCGACATAACGGTGAAACTGCCTTTTGAAGAACAATATTATCATTATTTGCTAAGCTACAACCCTAGTTGGAAAGACAGGATGCTATTAGCCTAAGATCCCCAACAGGGAAAATAGCCCAGTGAGGAAAGGAAATAAGCTACAAGAGTTGTTTAAGAATAATAGTAACATTAAAATAAATCTTTCACAAAACAAGATAGAATAGTGTGCCCGAGTGTACCCTCAAGCAAGAGAACTCTAACTCAAGACAGTGGGAGACCGTGGTACATAGGCTATGGCACTACCCATGACTAGAGAACAATCGTTTGATTTTGGAGTGGTTTTCTCCTAGAAGAGCTACTTACCATAACTAAAGATTTTCCTCTACCCTTACTAAGAGGAAAGTAGCCACTGCAGTAGATAACCTTTTCAGTCCATTTGTGTTGTTAAACCCATTGATTTTATCACTGCAGATTTTGGTGTGTTTGAATTTAGCTTATTGGTATTTAGGTCAATTTTGTATTTCTTTCGTAATTCAATTGATGGATTGTTTGCGATGTTTTTTGGCTTCGGCCTCTCGTCACAATCTGGATGAGTTCTTGAAGCTGACATGAAAATTGTAATTTTTTTTCCCCCAGTAAATGTATTCTTTGTACATGAAAATTGTAATTTTTTTTCCCCAGTAAATGTATTCTTTGTACTTGAAAAAATTACGAAAATAAGTATCCATTGAATACTAGTATTTGTTAAGAAATTGCAATTTTCATGTCAGTTACTCTGTACTCTTAATGTTTGGCGTGTGTTCTTACATCATTGACTCGCTCAGTCTGAGTAAATTTCTTAGGAATTATTATTCTTTTTAGTACTTAAAATTATACATTTAAGAAACTTCATTCAGTATCATTTAGACTCCTACAGGCTGATGATTAGTATTCTTACAAGGCTTGGGATTAGTTATAAAATTTATTGAAATATTTTGAGCTTGAAGGTTAAAGCTACGTCAAGATAATTCTGAATATTTCACAGGTAATCAGGGTATTATTCTTGCAGCTTTCATACTGTCAGGATTTCGTAAATTACACTTTGTTTATATGTTTTAAGGGCATGAAATAAGCTATGAGGAATTGCATGGATTTTGCAGAAAATGGTGTAAATATTCTTACGTATATTTTTCTGCGTATATTATATTTCTATACATATACGCAATTTGTGTATTATTATACTATTTACATTGTGGAACAAGTCTTCTACAAAAAAAAAAACATATCTCTATGCGTTCAAGATATATGTAAATAATAAATTCTTCAAATTAATAAAAGATATCGTTGTTAAGAATAGAATGTGTATTATGTCTAACATCCCAGTTTGTTATTTGTGAATGATGTGGTATTTATCAATTTATTTCATTTATTTATTTATTCGTGTTTGTTTAATTGTTTAAATGATAGCCCCCCCCCCGTATTACAGTGCTCTTCACGAAGCTTTGTTACAAGATGTGGTTGACTAAACAAGACAAGATAGATCTGTCCCGGGGTTGAGACTCGGAAACAAGAGAAGGTCTATAATGTGTAAGTTGAGACCTGTCGGTTCTATCACAAAATTTTATTCTTATTAACTGTTTATATACAAATTATATCTTGGCTATTCACAAAATTCTGGTTGTTTATAGAGGCAGAATCTTTTTTTTTTTCTTTTTTTGCACACATCTTCGTGTTTCTTTGCGCAAAAAAATTGTATATTGGTTGTTTTGCACATTTGAGCTTCCAAAAGAAACATTCATTTTGTTTATGGAGGCAGATTATTATTATTTTTTTTTGGCCACATGATATTATCGTTTCTTTGTGCAAAAAAAACTTATATAGATTGTTTTGCACAGTTATGTCTCATTGGTTGTTTGCACATCGAGTTGTTTCGATAGTCTACATGTTACCTAAGCATCGTATCCTAGTATTTTAGGATTTGCGAATATTTTGTGGCTTCCTCTTCGTTTGTTGCAGTTTTGGGATTTTACGTATTCAATGGTTTTATTTTAGTATACAGTTTCTGTTTATCATTCTTTAGTAATTGAAGACTGTCATTTGACACACAATGCTCTCTCTCTCTCTCTCTCTCTCTCTCTCTCTCTCTCGCTGATTGTTTTATTTTAGTATACAGTTTCTGTTTATCATTCTTTAGTAATTGAAGACTGTCATTTGACACACAATGCTCTCTCTCTCTCTCTCTCTCTCTCTCTCTCTCGCTGATTGTTTATTTTAGTATACAGTTTCTGTTTATCATTCTTTAGTAATTGAAGACTGTCATTTGACACACAATGCTCTCTCTCTCTCATCTCTCTCTCTCTCTCTCGCTGATTGTTTATTTTAGTATACAGTTTCTGTTTA
>NC_090762.1:42492278-42512315 GCF_036898095.1 Palaemon carinicauda | reverse complement strand
ATATCTTAACGTGGTTAAAGGGTTTGTGTGTTATTATGATCAGCAATTCTGTGCTAATCAGAACCACCTCTACTAGGTTGGTTTCCCTTGGGTGATCAGACGAAAGTCTCCCACCATCAACAGTCCGCAGTGGCCAGTGTGGTGATGAAAAATAGCCCAACCCCAGACATGAATTCACATGATTGGGGCCTTTGTCGTGATGTGGACTAGAAACGGCTGCATTTGTTGTTGCTGTATATATATATATATATATATATATATATATATATATATATATATATATATATTATATATATATATATATATATATGTGTGTGTGTGTGTGTGTTTGTGTTTGTGTGTGTGTATATCATACAAATATGCCCATCAGTAAAACCTTGTATGATTTAGATGAACCACAAGATTTTTCTCATCACGACTTATTGTTTAACTGTACGAAATAGCAATTGTGTCCACACATGTGAGTGAAACTGATTAATCTCTATCACTGCATATTGGGGTTACAGTATTAAGTTTGTTATTATTGCTAGCTAAGCTACAAACCTAGCTGGAAAAGCAAGATGCTTTAAGACCAAGGACATCCATCAAGTGAAAATAGCCCAGCGAGGAAAGGAAATAAATAAACGACATAAGAAGTGATGAACAATTAAAATTAAAATATTTAAAAAAAATCAACTTTATTAAAACATATCTCTTATAGAAACTGAAAAAAAAACTTATTTCAACCTGTTCAACATAAAAAACATTTGGTGCAAGTTTGAACTTTTTGAAGTGGCTGGAATCATAATAATCTTGCATTTTCTTTCATAAGGCTCAATACTAAAGAGTTTATTCTAAAATCTTCTTTCATGCTGACTAAATTATGGAATGATCTTCCGAATCAAATAGGTGAATCAGTGGAACTTCGGAAAAGTTCAAACCTGGTGCAAATGTCCTGTTGAGCAGGTTGACATGATTAGTGTCGTTGCATAATTATTTGTCACTTATCTTTGTAACCTTATTTATCTTAATATATTCTATTTTTTTCTATTGTTTTTTATTTACATTCTTTACTTCATTTCTTTTCCGCGGTGGATGGCTTTACTTGTTGGGGCCCTTGTTCTTGTATCATTTTGATTATCAAACTAGTGTTGCAACTTAGCTATTCGTTATAATATTATGATAATGATTGTAATAACGTAATATTTATTGTAAGATATTCGGCCCAATTCTCCCGCAAACTAGTTCAACAACACAATTGTTTTCATTCATACCTTTATCAATGAATATTTTTCCATTTTGTAGTAATCGCAATTTAAAGTAGAATGGATTTATTTACCCTTTCCTAAAATGAGGTAAATCTCTCTCTCTCTCTCTCTCTCTCTCTCTCTCTCTCTCTCTCTCTCTCTCTCTCTCTCTACAAGCATGGAAGCAAATAGAAGGAATTACTGAAAACATCACGGAGCTAAGAATATCAGAAAGAGCAAGCCGAGGTAGATTAATAGTGCCAAAAACTGTACCAGGAAAACTAAGGAAGGCGCACAGGACATTAATCCACTACGCACCAGCATCGATAATGCAGCGAGTATTTGATGCGCTGCCAGCTCATCTAAGAAACATATCAGGAGTGAGCGTAGATGTGTACAAGAATAAGCTCGTTAAATACCTAAGATGCATCCCAGACCATCCAAGACTGGAAGATGCAAGATACATCGGAAGATGCATTAGCAACTCCGGTGGATATACGAGGTGCCTCACACTGAGGGACCTGGGGAAACCCAAACATAGAATAAGGAATAAGGCTCTCTCTCTCTCTCTCTCTCTCTCTCTCTCTCTCTCTCTCTCTCTCTCTCTCTCTCTCTCTCTCTCTCTCTCTCTCTCGTTAATGTGAAGCCCCACTCGTGCTCGGAACAAGGTCAAGTGCTGACCTAGTAGCATGCATGAAAGCACAAATTTGCAAGAAGAGAACCACGTTGACGTAGAGCTTCAGATTAGTAACGCTTAGTAATAAGTTTTCCGAATGTCCTCATTTTGTGCTGTGTGAACTAATACGAATTGTGACCTTTTATAGCATGCAGCTATATCCCCCCATCTCTCTCTCTCTCTCTCTCTCTCTCTCTCTCTCTCTCTCTCTCTCTCTCTCTCTGCTAGATCATATATTTTCTTGTATTTTGTATTCAGACACTTGGACATTTGGGTAACTGAGTTTGACATTCTTCTTACAATTTTTTTTTGTTTGATACATGGAGAAATCATATTTGCATTTTTATATTATTTTTGTTATTACTTTTCAAATATCTTTCAGGACGTAATCGTTTTTGTCTTGATAATAATAGTTATGATTAGGATATTTATTGTTTTTATTATTATTGTTGTTATTCCAAAATCTTTTTCGTATAAATTAACCATGAAACCGATTAACCCAGAAATTATGATACGGTCTGATTTTGAGAACATGAAATGATCAAATGAAATTTGCATGTAAAGCAGGTGCCCAATTCTCGTTTCACATTCTATAGAATAAAACATCTAGCTTCATTTGATATTTATTTCATCTTTTATTCACAGCTGTTGCTGCAAATCATTGCTGGAAACGCTTTTAAGTCTGCGAGTGTTGCCTGGCTTATTGGCAAGAACACCTGCATTTGTAACCTTTACGTTAAATGAAGCTACCTCTACCTCTACTATTGGTCCATCCGGTGAAGGAAAACTCTCTCTCTCTCTCTCTCTCTCTCTCTCTCTCTCTCTCTCTCTCTCTCTCTCTCTCTCTCTCTCTCTATATATATATATATATATATATATATATATATATATATAATATATATATATACACACACATATATATATATATATATATATATATATATATATATATATATATATATATGTATATATATGTGTGTATATATATACACACTTATATATATATATATATATATATATATATATATATATATATATATATATATATATCCCGTAGATGTAATGCCTAATTGGTGAAGTGCTAATATTTTTTATTTAGTATTTTTATTGTCCTCATTTTGGCTAGAATCCAAGAGAATGTGTGCACCAATTGATAACTTCTTATTACTAGGCGTTAGTAAGGTTAGCAAAATTTTGAACCAAATTAGTGATTGTTTTATCACGTGCCATAGGTAGGGACTGAGACACAGTTTTACGTGGTGGCCGATGTGGTAACGTCCCTGACTGGTGAACTCCAGACTGGGGTTTGAGTCCCGCTCAAACTCGTTAGTTTCTTTAGTCGCGGCAATTTCACCATCCTTGTGAGTTAAGAATGGGGAGAAGGTTTGGGGGAGCCAATAGGTATATCTGCTGAGTCATCAGGAGCCATTGTCTGTCTCTCCTTGGTCCTAGCTTGGGTGGAAAAGAGTTCTGGGCGCTGATTATATGTATGTATGGTCAGTCTCTAGGGCATTGTCCTGCTCGATAGGGCAGTGACACTGTCCCTGGCCCCTGCCATTTATGAGCGGCCTTTAAACCTTTAAACAATGCACACTGAATGATTTTGGTTCTAAATTACAGAGCGCCCTTATGAGTAACTGCATGAATCACTTGAAGGATATAGGAAAAGGGATGATTGCAGGGGCGGGTACTGTGGCATTTCAGGTCCCCCAATTCTTTCCCAAAGAGGGTCGGTATTGGTCTGCTATTTTCGATGACCCCCCTCCTCCTCCCCCCAAAAAAAAAGAAAACACCCACATCTTTTTCCCCTCGGGTAATATTGGCTGCTGTGACATTTTCGATGTTATTTCGGTTTCCCCCATTTGAACTTTTTGCATTACTTATGACTACTTGCCTTACATCTGGATTCACGGGAAACCACTATATCGATGGAAATTATTTTTTTTGTTACGTTGTGAAAGATTCGGTAGATTATTTTTTTTTCTTTGTGTGTGTTCGTGTGATTGACGTGACATGTTTTTACAATGGCTGTTTTTATATATATAGGCTATATATATATATATATATATATATATATATATATATATATATATATATATATATATATATACATATATATATATATATATATATATATATATATATATATATATATATATATATATATACACACACACACACACACACACACACATATATATATATATATATATATATATATATATATATATATATATATCATCTCTACGTTTATCGACGCAAAGGGCCTCGGGTAGATTTCGTCAGCCATCTCTATCTTGGCCTTTTAAATCAGTACTTTATATATATATATATATATATATATATATATATATATATATATATATATATATATATATATATATATATATATATATATATGTATATATTATATACAGTATATATAGTATATATTATTTTTTATTTTGCCCCCCTTTTTTTTTGTTCCAAGCACAGTATAATATTCCTCGACGCTTATTTTCTTTTTCTTTATCAATTTTGATTTCATCTTATTTTCTGCCCAATTGTGATTCCAAGTTTAACATCTTCAATTGCACCATAACAGCGGTTAATTAACAGTTAGTTTGTTAAATTGTAGGTTGTCTCCTTAGAATTAAAGGATTAAATCGTTATTTTTATATTCAGATAAAAGTTACGTGTGAATATCTCCTCGTTGCACTTCTATAAAAGTAACATCAGCTTGAGATTTAATTATCTTGATATCAAGTTTTTTTTTTAAAGTGTTTAAGTTATGTGAACGGAAACATGGATTTAAAGTCTAATTGAACCATGGTTTGATAAGAACAATCTGAAAGATTTTAGCAGCTTTCGGAAAAGAGATGAAATAAAGAACCAGGATCATTTGAATAGTACTTCTGGTCTGGAGGTTTAATATGGTCTAATTTGATGTAATATTTTTACCATGGACTTGGTGTTATCAGCACATATAGTAGCCTTTAAGCTTTAAGATTAACTGTGAGTATATCCTCACTTGTTTGAGGGTACACTTACCCACGCTATTTTGTTTCACTTCCTCTCGTTTTGATGAAGTTTTTATTGTTTATGTATGATGAATCTATTTGAATATTGTCAATGATCTTTAAATAATTTATTTTGATTGTCATTTCTTCTCGTGAAGTTTGTTTATTTTTTTTTGTTTCCTTTCCTTTCTGTGCTATTTTTCCCTGTTGGAATCCTTGGGCTTATAGCATCATGCTTTTCCAACTTGGGTTGTATCTTAGCTAGTAATAATGATAATGATAATAAGAATAACTCATTTTTACTTGACGTTGGAAATGGCATGCTCGATGCTCGATGATAGTTTCATGTCTTCCAGAAATAGAACTTTGATAATAGTTAGTTTTGGCTGTGATGCTTTTCTTAGGTTTTACTTCTTGGTTCTGACCCCGATAGAAATGTTAAGTGTCGAACCCGGTTGTCGAACCTGCTTGTCGAACCAGCTTGTCGAACTAGGTTATCGAACCTGTTGTCGAACTGTTCGAAGAGGTGGAGATAGTCACGAATGCATAAGGTTTGTGGACAATGGGAGGTATTCATAAAAATGAAGGATATCCTTGTAAGCATAAGGTGGAAGTACAAGGTAATTCTCTGAAGCCAAAGGTAGAAGTATAAGCAAATCTTTCTTTCCATATTCATAATGATTACCTTTTACTTGCGAGGATATCCTCCAAGCAGAAGTAAAAGGTTGACTCGTGTTTCGGGAGCGCTTAGTTACATGTTGGAACTTGTAAAATTTCATTTGTGCTGTCAAGATAAGAAAGAGTTTAGTATTTGTAATACGTATTCAATGCCCTGTTTTTACTTGTATTTAATTAAGTTTACGCATCAGAAAGAACACAGACGCTGCCGCGCCTTCCCAAAAGCCTCGCTGGCAACATCTATCCCCCACCCCTTGCATTAGAAGTTCTTTGACCTCTTTTTAGCTCCCACACCCCTTGCATTAGAAGTTCTTTGACCTCTTTTTAGCTCCCACACCCCTTGCATTAGAAGTTCTTTTACCTCTTTTTAGCTTCCACACCCCTTGCATTAAAAGTTCTTTGACCTCTTTTTAGCTCCCACACCCCTTGCATTAGAAGTTCTTTGACCTCTTTTTAGCTCCCACACCCCTTGCATTAGAAGTTCTTTGACCTCTTTTTAGCTCCCACACCCCTTGCATTAGAAGTTCTTTGACCTCTTTTTAGCTCCCACACCCCTTGCATTAGAAGTTCTTTTACCTCTTTTTAGCTTCCACACCCCTTGCATTAAAAGTTCTTTGACCTCTTTTTAGCTTCCACACCCCTTGCATTAGAAGTTCTTTGACCTCTTTTTAGCTCCCACACCCCTTGCATTAGAAGTTCTTTGACCTCTTTTTAGCTCCTCCACCCTTTGCATTAGAAGTTCTTTGACCTCTTTTTAGCTCCCCTACCCCTTGCATTAGAAGTTCTTTGACCTCTTTTTAGCTTCCCAACCCCTTGCATTAGAAGTTCTTTGACCTCTTTTTAGCTCCCACACCCCTTGCATTAGAAGTTCTTTGACCTCTTTTTAGCTCCCACACCCCTTGCATTAGAAGTTCTTTGACCTCTTTTTAGCTCCCACACCCCTTGCATTAGAAGTACTTTGACCTCTTTTTAGCTCCCACACCCCTTGCATTAGAAGTTCTTTGACCTCTTTTTAGCTTCCCCACCCCTTGCATTAGAAGTTCTTTGACCTCTTTTTAGCTCCCACACCCCTTGCATTAGAAGTTCTTTGACCTCTTTTTAGCTTCCCCACCCCTTGCATTAGAAGTTCTTTGACCTCTTTTTTAGCTCCCACACCCCTTGCATTAGAAGTTCTTTGACCTCTTTTTAGCCTCCCCACCCCTTGCATTAGAAGTTCTTTGACCTCTCTTTAGCTCCCCCACCCCTTGCATTAGAAGTTCTTTGACCTCTTTTTAGCTCCCTCTTTTTAGCTCCCCCACCCCTTGCATTAGAAGTTCTTTGACCTCTTTTTAGCTTCCCCACCCCTTGCATTAGAAGTTCTTTGACCTCTTTTTAGCTCCCCCATCCCTTGCATTAGAAGTTCTTTTACCTCTTTTTAGCTCCCCCACCCCTTGCATTAGAAGTTCTTTGACCTCTTTTTAGCTCCCCCACCCTTGCATTAGAAGTTCTTTGACCTCTTTTTAGCTCCCACACCCTTTGCAATACAAGTTCTTCGACCTGTTTTTAGCTCCCCTCACCCCTTGCATTAGAAGTTCTTTGACTTCTTTTTAGCTCCCACACCCCTTGCATTAAAAGTTCTTTGACCTCGTTTTAGCTCCCCACCCCTTGCATTAGATGTTCTTCGACCTCTTTTTACCTCCCCCACCCCTTGTATTAGAAGTTCTTTGACTTCTTTTTAGCTCCCCCACCCCTTGCATTAGAAGTTCTTTGACCTCTTTTTAGCTCCCCCACCCCTTTCATTAGAAGTTCTTTTACCTCTTTTTAGCTCCCACACCCCTTGCATTGGAAGTTCTTTGACCTCTTTTTAGCTCCCTCACCCCTTGCATTAAAAGTTCTTTAACCACTTTTTAGCTCCCACACCCCTTGCATTAGAAGTTCTTTGACCTCTTTTTAGCTCCCACACCCCTTGCATTGGAAGTTCTTTGACCTCTTTTTAGCTTCCCCGCCCCTTGCATTAGAAATTCTTTGACCTCTTTTTAGCTCCCACACCCCTTGCATTGAAAGTTCTTTGACCTCTTTTTAGCTCCCCCACCCCTTGCATTAGAAGTTCTTTGACCCCTTTTTAGCTTCCCCACCCGTTGCATTAGAAGTTCTTTGACCTCTTTTTAGCTCCCCCACCCCTTGCATTAGAAGTTCTTTGACCTCTTTTTAGCTCTCTCACCCCTTGCATTAGAAGTTCTTTGACCTGTTTTCAGCTTCCCCACCCCTTACATTAGAAGTTCTTTGACCTCTTTTTAGCTCCCCCACCCCTTGCATTAGAAGTTCTTTGACCTCTTTTTAGCTCCCCCACCCCTTGCATTAGAAGTTCTTTGACCTCTTTTTAGCTCCCCCACCCCTTGCATTAGAGGTGCTTTGACCTCTTTTTAGCTCCCCCACCCCTTGCATTAAAAGTTCTTTGACCTCTTTTTAGCTCCCACACCCCTTGCATTAGAAGTTCTTTGACCTCTTTTTAGCTTCCCCCACCCCTTGCATTAGAAGTTCTTTGACCTCTTTTCATCTCCCACACCCCTTGCGTTAGAAGTTCTTTGACCTCTTTTTAGCCCCCACACCCCTTGCATTAGAAGTTCTTTGACCTCTTTTTAGCTTCCCCACCCTTTGCATTAGAAGTTCTTTGACCTCTTTTTAGCTCTCACACCCCTTGCATTAGAAGTTTTTTGACATCTTTTTAGCTTCCCCACCCCTTGCATTAGAAGTTTTTTGACATCTTTTTAGCTTCCCCACCCCTTGCATTAGAAGTTCTTTGACCTCTTTTTAGCTACCCCACCCCTTGCATTAGAAGTTATTTGACCTCTTTTTAGCTTCCCCACCCCTTGTATTAGAAGTTCTTTGACCTCTTTTTATCTCCCACACCCCTTGCATTGAAAGTTCTTTGACCTCTTTTTAGCTGCTACACCTCTTGCATTAGAAGTTCTTTGACCTCTTTTTAGCTCCCCCACCCCTTGCATTAGAAGTTCTTTTACCTCTTTTTAGCTCCCACACCCCTTGCATTAGAAGTTCTTTGGCCTCTTTTTAGCTCCCACACCTGTAATATTAGAAGTTCTTTGACATCTTTTTAGCTCCCCCACCCCTTGCATTAGAAGTTCTTTGACCTCTTTTTAGCTTCTCCACCCCTTGCATTAGAAGTTCTTTGACCTCTTTTTAGCTCCCCCACCCCGTGCATTAGAAGTTCTTTGACCTCTTTTTAGCTCCCCCACCCCTTGCATTAGAAGTTCTTTGACCTCTTTTTAGCTCCCACACCCCTTACATTAGAAATTCTTTGACCTCTTTATAGCTGCCACACCTCTTGCATTAGAAGTTCTTTGACCTCTTTTTAGCTCCCCCACCCCTTGCATTAGAAGTTCTTTGATCTCTTTTTAGCTGCCACACCCCTTGCATTAGAAGTTCTTTGACATCTTTTTAGCTCCCCCACCCCTTGCATTAGAAGTTCTTTGATCTCTTTTTAGCTGCCACACCCCTTGCATTAGAAGTTCTTTGACCTCTTTTTAGCTCCCCCACCCCTTGCATTAGAAGTTCTTTGACCTCTTTTTAGCTCCCACACCCCTTACATTAGAAATTCTTTGACCTCTTTTTAGCTTCCCCACCCCTTGCATTAGAAGTTCTTTTACCTCTTTTTAGCTTCCACACCCCTTGCATTAGAAGTTCTTTGACCTCTTTTTAGCTCCCACACCCCTTGCATTAGAAGTTCTTTGACCTATTTTTAGCTTCCCCACCCTTTGCATTAGAAGTTCTTTGACCTCTTTTTAGCTCCCACACCCCTTGCATTAGAAGTTCTTTGACCTCCTTTTAGCGTCCCCACCCCTTGCATTAGAAGTTCTTTGACCTCTTTTTAGCTTCCCCACCCCTTGCATTAGAAGTTCTTTGACCTCTTTTTAGCTTCCCCACCCCTTGCATTAGAAGTTCTTTGACCTCTTTTTATCTCCCACACCCCTTGCATTGAAAGTTCTTTGACCTCTTTTTAGCTTCCCCACCCCTTGCGTTAGAAGTTCTTCGACCTCTTTTTAGCTCCCCCACCCCTTGCATTAGAAGTTCTTTGACCTCTTTTTAGCTCCCACCCCCCTTGCATTAAAAGTTCTTTGACCTCTTTTTAGCTTATCCACCCCCTTGCAATAGAAGTTCTTCGACCTCTTTTTAGCTCCCCTGCCCCTTGCATTAGAAGTTCTTTGACCTTTTTTTAGCTCCCACACCCCTTGCATTAAAAGTTCTTTTACTTCTTTTTTAGCTCCCACACCCTTGCATTAAAAGTTCTTTGACCTCTTTTTAGCGCCCCCACCCCTTGCATTAGAAGTTCTTCGACCTCTTTTTAGCAACCCCACCCCTTTCATTAGAAGTTTTTTGACCTCTTTTTAGCTCCCACACCCCTTGCATTAGAAGTTCTTTGACCTCATTTTAGCTCCCCCACCCCTTGCATTAGAAGTTCTTTGACCTCTTTTTAGCTCCCCCACCCCTTGCATTAGAAGTTCTTTGACCTCTTTTTAGCATCCCCACCCCTTGCATTAGAAGTTCTTTGACCTCTTTTTAGCTCCCCCACCCCTTGCATTAGAAGTTCTTTGACCTCTTTTTAGCTTCCCCACCCCTTGCATTAGAAGTTCTTTGACCTCTTTTTAGCTCCCCCACCCTTTACATTAGAAGTTATTTGACCTCTTTTTAGCTTCCCACCCCTTGCATTAGAAGTTCCTTGACCTGTTTTTAGCTCCCCCACCCCTTGCATTAAAAGTTCTTTGACTTCTTTTTAGCTCCCACACCCCTTGCATTAGAAGTTTTTTTACCTCTTTTTAGCTCCCCCACCCCTTGCATTAAAAGTTCTTTGACTTCGTTTCAGCTCCCCCCCCTTGCATTGGAAGTTCTTCGACCTCTTTTTAGCGCCCCCATCCCTTTCATTAGAAGTTCTTTGACCTCTTTTTAGCTCCCACACCCCTTGCATTAGAAGTTCTTTGACCTCTTTTTAGCTCCCCCACCTCTGGCATTAGAGGTTCTTTAACCACTTTTTAGTCCCCACACCCCTTGCATTAGGAGTTCTTTGACTTCTTTTTAGCTCCCACACCCCTTGCATTAAAAGTTCTTTGACCTCTTTTTAGCTTCCCCACCCCTTGCATCGGAAATTCTTTTACCTCTTTTTAGCTCCCCCATCCCTTGCAATAGAAGTTTTTTTTTTACCTCTTTTTAGCTCCCCCACCCCTTGCATTAGAAGTTCTTTGACCTCTTTTTAGCTCCACCACCCCTTGCATTAGAAGTTCTTTGACCTCTTTTTAGCTCCCACACCCCTAGCATTAGAAGTTATTTAACCTCTTTTTAGCTTCCCCACCCCTTGCATTAGAAGTTCTTCGACCTCTTTTTAGCTCCCCCACCCCTTGCATTAGAAGTTCTTTGACCTCTTTTTAGCTCTCCCACCCCTTGCATTAGAAATTTTTTGACCTCTTTTTAGCTCCCCCACCCCTTGCATTAGAAGTTCTTTGACCTCTTTTTAGCTCCCCCACCCCTTGCATTAAAAGTTCTTTGACCTCTTTTTATCTCTCACACCCCTTGCATTAGAAGTTCTTTGACCTCTTTTTAGCTTCCCCACCCCTTGCATTAGAAGTTCTTTGACCTCTTTTTATCTCCCCTGCCCCTTGCATTAGAAGTTCTTTGACCTCTTTTTAGCTTCTACACCCCTTACATTAGAAGTTCTTTGACCTCTTTTTAGCTTCCCCACCCTTTGCATTAGAAGTTCTTTGACCTCTTTTTAGCTCCCACACCCCTTGCATTAGAAGTTCTTTGACCTCTTTTTAGCTCCTACACCTCTAACATTAGAAGTTCTTTGACCTCTTTTTAGCTCCCCCACCCCTTGCATTAGAAGTTCTTTGACCTTTTTTTAGCTTCCAAACCCCTCTCATTAGAAGTTCTTTGACATCTTTTTAGCTCTCCCACCCCTTGCATTAAAAGTTCTTTGACCTCTTTTTAGCTCCCCCACCCCTTGCATTAAAAGTTCTTTGACCTCTTTTTAGCTCCCCAACCCTTTGCATTAGAAGTTTTTTTACCTCTTTTTAGCTCCCCCACCCCTTGCATTAAAAGTTCTTTGACCTCTTTTCAGCTCCCCCACCCCATGCATAAGAAGTTCTTTGACCTCTTTTTAGCTCCCCCACCCGTTGCATTAGAAGTACTTTGACCTCTTTTTAGCTCCCTCACCCCTTGCATTGGAAGTTCTTTGACCTCTTTTTAGCTCCCACACCCCTTGCATTGGAAGTTCTTTGACCTCTTCTGAGCTCCCACACCTCTTGCATTAGAAATTTTTTTACCTCTTCTTAGCTCCCACACCTCTTGCATTAGAAGTTCTTTGACCTCTTCTTAGCTCCCACACCCCTTGCATTAGAAGTTCTTTGACCTCTTTTAGCTCCCTCACCCCTTGCATCAGAAGTTCTTTGACATCATTTTTAGCTCCCACACCCCTTGCATTAGAAGTTCTTTGACCTCTTTTTTAGCTCCCACACCCCTTGCATTAGAAGTTCTTTGACCTCTTTTTTAGCTCCCACACCCTTTGCATTAGAAGCTCTTTGACCTCTTTTTAGCTCCCACTCCCCTTGCATTAGAAGATCTATGACTTCTTTTTAGCTCCCACACCCCTTGCATTAGAAGTTCTTCCACCTCTTTTTAGCTCTCACACTTCTAGCATTAGATGTTCTTTGACCTCTTTTTAGCTCCCACACCTCTATCATTAGAAGTTTTTTTACCTCTTTTTAGCTCCCACACCTCTAGCATTAGAAGTTCTTTGACCTCTTTTTAGCTCCCACACCTCTAGCATTAGAAGTTCTTTGATCTCTTTTTAGCTCCCACACTTCTAGCATTAGAAGTTCTTTGACCTCTTTTTAGCTACCACACCTCTAGCATTAGAAGTTCTTTGACCTCTTTTTAGCTCCCACACTTTTAGCATTAGAAGTTCATTGGCCTCTTTTTAGCTCCCACACCTCTAGCATTAGAAGTTCTTTGACCTCTTTTTAGCTCCCACACCTTTAGCATTAGAAGTTCTTTGATATCTATTGAGCTCCCACACTTCTAGCATTAGAAGTTCTTTGACCTCTTTTTAGCTACCACACCTCTAGCATTAGAAGTTCTTTGACCTCTTTTTAGCTCCCACACTTTTAGCATTAGAAGTTCTTTGGCCTCTCTTTAGCTCCCACACCTCTAGCATTAGAAGTTCTTTGACCTCTGTTTTGCTCCTACACCCCTAGCATTAGAAGTTCTTTGTCTTCTTTTTAGCTCCCACACCTTTAGCATTAGAAGTTCTTTGACCTCTTTTTAGCTACCACACCTCTAGCATTAGAAGTTCTTTGACTTCTTTTTAGCTCCCACACCTCTAGCATTAGAAGTTCTTTGACCTCTTTTCAGCTCCCTTGCCTCAAGCATTAGAAGCTCTTTGACCTCTCTTTATAGCTCCCACACCTCTAACATTAGAAGTTCTTTGACCTCTCTCATTAGCTCCCACACTTCTAGCATTAGAAGTTCTTTGACATGTATTTCTAGGTTCCATACTTTTAGCATTAGAGGGTCTTCGATCTATATTTTGAGTTGCCTTACTTTTAGCATTAGGGGCTCTCTATTTTTAGGTGTCTTACCTCTGGCATTAGAGGCTCCTCTTTGCTGTTCTCTCCTGTCTTCTAGTTTTCAAGATCTTCTTTCATTAGATTATCTGTTTCTTTCGAGATTTCATTGTCTCTTTTCCTTAGTTCGTCAGTGTCCTTCTAGATTTCAAAAGAGATTTCAGTGCCGCGAGTCCTCACTTCGTCAGATTCCTCAGGAAAATCGAAGGCATTTATTCTTTACCTATCTGGGCAGTGAGTAAAGAGATGAATACTATCGATTTCTCCTTATACACTATCATGCCAAAGTAAATGACGAGCAACAGGATACATTACCAATGTCGTCTGGATATGTCCTTACTTCAATGGCGAATTTTGGGATAATTATGTTGAAGAAGTACACGTCACTCACCTTTCAGTTGAACCATTCTGCCTCTATCCTCATTCCCCGCAATCCGTTTTTGCACCGATACAAAACCTTGTACTTTTTCTAAGAGTCTCCTTTAATAAGACATCGTCGCAAAAGCCCAAGCTAAGGACCCTTCAAACCACATACATTATGATCTTCAAAGCTTAGCTGCCAACGGAAGATCCCCTGTCTTTCTATAGATCGGGCGATATAAAACGAACAATCGGCAACTTCGGCAGCAACCAAAACCATCTTGTAGTTGATGGTGTTCCGAAGACGTAACACATAATTCTTACCGTCAGCTTCCTATTCCGCCAGAATGCGATCTCTGTGAGTTAAGTGAAATCCTTCTCCCAGTCATCAACTCATTTCCCCTTACTCCTATTGACGCGCAATTCCTTGGTTAGATTTCGCCAGCTACTTACAGATCATGTGAGGTCTTGCAGGCTACGTTTGAAAAAATGCAAGTCAGGTCTTCAGAAGTCATTTGAAGTTCGGGGAGGAGTTGTTCAGGACTGCGGGAAATTTCAGTTCTGGAGTCATTTAAAAATCCATGTTAAGTATACGGCTATGTCCTTTGAAGACTTTTGGAAATTCGGGAAAGTTTTCTTCCGAAACCGTTCTGAGATTCCGTTCTGGAGGCATTCAGAATTCCATGCTAAGTCTATGGCTGTTTTTTCTGAAGCCATTTGGAAATCCGGGAAAGTTTTCCTCCAATACCGTTCTGAGATTCCGTTCAGGAGGCATTCAGAATTCCATGCTAAGTGTATGGCTATTTCTTCTGAAGCCATTTGGAAATCCGAGAAGATTTTCTTCCGAATTAATAATAATGTTTATTGGACAAAAACATATTTACATACAAAATATTTACAAAAAAAGATTCGGTCTTTTAGGACTCGCGAAAAATTCCATTCTTGTTTCATAACAACAACAACAATAATAATAATAATAATAATAATAATAATAATAATAATAATAATAATAATAATTGAGGTTTAAAGCAAACCGAATTGAAATAGTTGATTTCAACTAAATTATTCCAGGTTTAGGATTTAGAACAATCTATTTCTGGTACGAATCGATATATATATATATATATATATATATATATATATATATATATATATATGTGTGTGTGTGTGTGTGTGTGTGTGTGTATATATATATATATATATATATATATATATATATATATTTATATATACATATTTATATACATATATATATATTTATATATATATATATATATATATATATATATATATATATATATATATATATATATATATATATATATATGTCTTATTTATAACTGTAATCGAACAGTTTAACATGTTTTTTCAAAAAGGCCCATAAAAGAAACACAGGAAATATGAATAAATCACACTATATTTCGGTCAATAAACATCGACCCTCTTCAGGATGTAAAGTACAAGTGAGGATTACAGTGGAGAGTGACGGTTTATATATGAAAGCAAAAGGGTGTGTTCAATTGTTCTATAGTTGTTATAATTGCTGGAAGGATTAGCCAAATTTAATTACACCCAGGTGCGTGTTCTTATTGTTGAGCCGCTTGGAGGAAGTCTTGACCTCTGATGCATGTCTTGTGGTCAGTCTCCGTGGATTATCTTCTTAATGATAGGGTTGAGAAGAGTATTGTCCACTGTGTCAGCTTTCCATTGGCCCCCACATAGGTTCATTGTGTTTGATTGATTTATGATGGCTGATTCCAGGATTTTCCTTCTGTACGGACAGGTACTCTTAAAAAGCAAAGACGACTCACTCCAGTTAATCTGGTGCCCTAAATCCCTAAGGTGAATGAAAATCCCCGAGTTTTCATACCCATATCTAACAGATCTTTTGTGTTCGGATAATCTTTGAGATAGCGAACGGCCAGTTTGCCCAACGTACACTTTTTCACAATCCCTACATGGTACTTTGTAAACGCCGGATTCTGTCTCTCTTTTATTTTGATAAACATTAATAAGGGCGCTTCCTATGGTCTTTGGATATGAAAAAACAAAGGGGTTCTCAGTTTTGATATGATTTGTTATATTTTTAATACCTTCTATATATTGGAGTTTTATCTTATTTTTAAAATCTCTTTGGTTAGTAACATCATGATCTTTATAATATATCGTGTTGGCTTTGTTGATGGCCTTTTCTATGACATACGTCGGGTAGAATAGCTGGGCGAGTTGTTTACGGATGATTTCAAATTCTTTATTTAGGTAGGCTGGGGAACAGATTCTCAAACCTCTAAGAAATAGATTGCAAGCTACTCCAATTTTTACAGAAATGTCGTGATAACTAAAGAAATGAATGTAGGAAATAGAGAAAGTTGGTTTTCTATACACAGTGAAATTATACCCCGTCGATTCCCTTATAATTAGTATGTCCAAAAAAGCTAATTTTCCATCTTTTTCCCATTCAGTTTTAAATTTTATGCTAGGGACTAGGGAATTTAGATTATTGAAAAATATATTGAAATCTCCCCAGCTATCATCCCAATATGTGAAAATGTCATCAACATAGCGTTGCCAAACCATGTTCGTAGGTTTAATTGTTGTTAAAATTTGTTTCAAAGTATTCCATGTAGAGGTTAGCTAAAATTGGAGATAACGGGCTGCCCATATATAGTTTATATATGTGTATATACATGCATGTATATAAGCTTTTGCAGTATATAAATATTTTGTGTATATATGTATATTTATACGATATATATATATATATATATATATATATATATATATATATATATATATATATACATACGTATACATACATATATATATATATATATATATATATATATATATATATATATATATATATATATATATATATACATACTGTATATATATAAACTATATTTATATATTATATGAATACAGTATATTTGCATGTACTGTACACACACACACACACACACACACACACACACACATATATATATATATATATATATATATATATATATATATATATATATATATATATATATATATATATATATACACATACATACATACTGTTTGTACATACATACATACATATATATTGTTTGTACATACATACATCCCTAAATACAGCAGTCTTCGTATTCTTCCAACTGTTTATACATGCAAAAACAAATGTAAAATGCATATCACCAAGTTATGGCTTGACCTTGATATTTCATCGAGATTCCAGGTGTGGACAAGATATCTGTCCGCAAGCCACTGTACATTTTGTTATTCAAAACGGAATAACATCTTGAAATCACGATCGAGTGTGGGTAAACGGGGCATGTATTGTTTAACATGCCTCACATCCACAAAATCTGCCATCGCGCTGAGAATCGGACAGAACAACCTTTCTCTTCGAACTGCAGTCTGCTACTGACCAGACTTAGCTTTTTCGAAACATATGTTCTTTATATGAAGTAAAGGGTCTTCTTTATGTATAACCATTTACATTTATGTGATTATAAGGATATGCTTTTGCTCTAAAAGTAGAAGCTTATGCTTCAAATGTTTATAATACAAGTAGAAGGATTTCCTTCATATTTTGCAAGTATAAGCATATCCTTTTCTTTATGAATACTACCCAATGAATCCCCTCCCACAAAAGTCAGATTAGAACGGGCTTTCATCGAACCATTCAACAAACGTGTTCGACAACTAAGTACCCTGTTTACCTGTTCGAGCACCACTTTAAACACTAGTCTCGACTGTTTAAACTGAGCTTGAAAGTATTTTCATTATGCTAATGTATCTTGGCTTTATCATATTTATTAATCCGTTATGTAAACTGCTCAGACCTACGACATTGTTCGCCTGTGAGTGCAGAGCAGATTGGAGAACTATGCTATAGTACTGTGTTCGTAGCTTCTTTTGTCCCCGTACAAAAAAGAGAGAGAGAGAGAGAGAGAGAGAGAGAGAGAGAGAGAGAGAGAGAGAGAGAGAGAGAGAGAGAGAGAGAGAAACATAGTATAATCTCTAATTGATGCAATGAAGATAGGCATTCCTGACGAAAATGAGTGTAATTATATGGTTTATTGTAACTCCACTTCTAGAATTCAATACACGTAAAATTTGATGGTCTCTAGTAAGGAAGAGAAGATCCCTATTTTTTTCTAGTTGATCGTCACATTTTTTTTTTTAAATTCTTCCATCAATTTCCCCTACGACAATGCTTTCGGTGATATTGGCTTACATTCTTACCTCCTCTGTCACCTTATATAGATTGACTGATAAGACATCGTAAGGAAAGGGCGTTTATCAGTTTAATAATGCAAGTGCACGCCTATGGACCACCTAGTGCGTCTGAAGATGGGTGGGTGGAAAGGGAAAGAGAGTGATACATTCCCTGATTTATCTTTTTTATTATATCAATTATCGGAACAAAGTTAAATATGCTTTTTCTGCCAATTTATACTTTTATAGATGATTCATTTCTGGGTGTTTGATCAATCCACTAATTATTATTATTATTATTATTACTTGCTAAGCTACAACACTAGTTGGAAAAGCATGATGCTCTAAGCCCATGGGCCCCAACAGGGAAAATAGCCCAGTGAGGAAAGGAAACAAGGAAAACTAATATATTTTAAGAACAATGACATTTTGATAAATATTTCTTATATAAACTATGAAAACTTTAACAAAATAAAAGGAAGAGAAGCGAGATAGAAAAGTATGCCCGAGTGTCCCCTCAAGCAAGAGAACTCTAACCCAAGACAGTGTTAGACTATGGTACAGAGGCTATGGCACTACCCAAAACTTAGAGAACAATGGTTTGATTTTGGAGTGTCCTCCTAGGAGAGCTGCTTACCATAGCTGAAGAGTCTCTTCTACCCTTACCAAGAGGAAAGTAGCCACTGGAAAATTACAGTGCAGTAGTTAACCCCTTGGGTGAAGAATGATTGTTAAGTAATCTCAGTGTTGTCAGGTGAATGAGGACAGAGGAGAAGTTTTAGACTAAAGATGCATTGGTTGCAGCCTGTCAGTAATGAATTCATTTGAAACCTGATGGGCGAAGTGGATGGGTTAGATGGCACTATTTCTGCAGTTAATTTTTTAAATTGTAAAAACTCGTTAATCTTACTTGTGCCAATGGCTCAGCGCCAAACTTCTTTGGAATTTTCATTAAAGATTCAATTATATTTTCTATTTTGTTATTGAAGAATTTGAGAAAGTTATTAGATATTTCTTGGTTATTATAACCACATAAAATCCTTTTTTTCATTCATATTTCCCGTTAGACCATTTAGAAAACGAAATAATTAATTATATTTGTCTTCGGTTCCCGGAGATTTTTCTTATAATATTGTTTTCTTCCTTCGTGATATGTGAGTACATTAGCACCATACGATTTTATGTTACCTTCACGCACTTTCAGTTTTTAAATATAGCTACTTCCCTTATTTATATCTTTGTTCTCATTTATATTTCTAAAATCTCTCCATTGAACCACAGGGATCTATCTAAAAACAATAATAGTGTATCCCACCAAAGGACACATTCTACCATATTGATTCATAATCACCCTATTGCATACATATCTAAGGCATTCAGCGCATCAATTCCTAGTTAGCAAGTTATCTTGTTTATCTTCCTCTTGTTTTGTTAAAAAAATATATTTTATATATGCGGTATTTATTTTAATGTTACTGTTTTTAAGATATTTTATTTTCTCTTGTTTCCTTTCCTCACTGGGCTATTTTTCCTGTTGGAGCACCTTAGCTTTTAGCATTTTGCTTTTCCAACTAGGATTGTAGCTTAGCAATTAATAATAATAATAATGATACCAGAACTATGTGGAATATTTATATTATATATTTTCTTAGTAACTTCATTATTAAACACATATGTAGTGATACATTTATTTACAAAACTCGGTATATGAAGGAAATCATTTGTATTGGGAGACATTTTAGCTATCTTAACCGTATTCAAATCATTAATTCATGCTTCAGCTATCGTTTGTATGTCAAAACACTTCTTATTCATCCATTTTCTTATTTGCATTGTTATATTTACAAGCATATAAGGAAGGATGTTTGGAAGTGAATGGCCTTTATGCCTGTTAAACGAAGATTATAATACAATTCTCATATCATTAATCCTATCAGGTTTTGTGTAGTTAGGGATTGTATTTTTGTTGTATTTTCAATTGTAAAAATAGATTTTTTTTTTAGAAAATGTGATACTACGCAATAGCCTCTGTCTTTCACTGTCTCGGGTTAGAGTTCTCTTGCTTGAGGAAACACTCGGGCACACCATTCTATCTTATTTCTCTTCCTCTTGTTTTGTTAAAGTTTTTTATAGTTTATATAGGAGATATTTATTTTAATGTTACTGTTCTTGAAATATTCTATTTTCCCTTGTTTCCTTTCCTCACTGGATTATTTTCCCTGTTGGAACCCCTGGGCTTATAGCATCCTTCTCTTCCAACTAGGCTTGTAGCTTAGCAA
>NC_090762.1:42484778-42487278 GCF_036898095.1 Palaemon carinicauda | reverse complement strand
TTGAAGGTGGAATTAATTGAAAGGGAATGAAACGCGAACCATCTAGATATAAATGCTGATCTAGTGTCCATATACAACATTGATTGTTTTGAAGTTTACTCATTTTGTTTTAAACGTCTTCAGCTAATTATCCTTTAAGTGCATTACATATTCGGCAAAAGATAGTTAAGTATTATCATTACTCTAGTCCGGCGTTTTACGAAAGCGCTTATTGGCATATCGAAAGCGCGGCAAACGTTGATGATATATTGCTATCAAAAGCGCGGCAGAATATTATGTCAAAAGCGAGTTTTATCACTCACCATAAAGTTTGCTTGTTCATACATTCATTAATGATAACTCGCCTCATCCGTTAGCCAGATATCATCTGTTGATCTCTGCTCACCACAGGCAGGTGGAAGTATGATTTTCAAGCACAATTTTAAAGTATGTATGGATATTCTTGTCCTAAGTGCAGGCTTGTCTTTGTGGTCCTTTATAAAAACACTACGTAATCATATATTCGTCTTGTAAACCAAATAAATGTCCCTAAAACCAGTTTATATACTAGAACGTCAAGAAATACATATATAGATGGATGGGATGTATAAGAAATACTCACTAAAATGAACTAGTAAAGATTCTGCAGCATTTTTTGTTCACTTGAGGGGATTTCAGTCCAAAGCACTGGAGGATATCTTGAGTTTAGTGATATGTAATTGTCAACAAGATAGTTCGCAAAACGTGTATGTGTACATCTATCATCCTGAGGGGCATCTGCCATAAGCTCAACCACAAAACAATCTTTAACTTCAATAGGGTAAATGAAATGCAACCCAGACGATAATTTTACCCACTTACTAATGACACTGTTGTTGTCCTTGTATTCATTGCGTAGTCCGAGATTCTGAATTATTAAGACGACAAGGGACTGGCTGACCATCAAGGTGTAATTAACCGGTTACAACAACAGTGAACGCTTTGTGAATCATTAAGACACACTAAACGAAACGTATTGAAATAGCAAATCAAAAGGGAATATTCATGGCGCCTTTTGTAACTGTATTAAGGGTGAGTTTCGAATGCGTTAATGTTTTCAAATCCGCGCTTTTGTAGTGCGCCCCTTTAGGATTTTAATATCAATTTAAGGATTTGCTTTGTTAGTGTATGTGAATCGTCAAAATGACAGCTAAACATTTTGATAGATATGCCACACAGATTCAATCCTTCCCACCCACTACTAACTTTCTAACTACAATCCCTCTTAGCAGGGTATGACTACTTTCTCGATCCCCTACCTGAGGGACGGGGAGAGACAGAGTAGTGATATGTCTGGCAATGCCGCAGAGCATGACAGGAAGGAAATGTATATTTACTGTTCGATAAGGAATGTATTTACTCAATAATCAATTGCCATTATAGTTTTATTTGTTGAAGTTTTAAAGGTTAATACAAAAAACTATTGATATTTATAGTTTTTTATTACAATTATTTACCCACGTTATTTTTCATTGGTCTAAAAAAAGTTACAGCTTAAATTTACTAGTTCATAAATCAAAGAATAATTTCTTAATTGGTTGATGATTATGAAATGACAAGGAAATGATGGAGTTTTTAGAATAGCATTTGAATTGGTGGGTTTTATTACAAGAACTGTGACATTTAAGTATTTCTCATATATCCAATGAACTTTAATGTATAAAATGGCCAGTGAAGCATTGATATTCATCGAATTATGGTTTATCTTTATTATCCTACAGGGAGGATTCTAAGGCTGGGGTGTATTTTTTCAATCCTGTAACTGGCGAGAGCAGTTGGAATCATCCTGTGGATGGGATAGTTCGAGCGCTTGTTACCAGAGACAGGAATAGAAATAAGACCTATGGAGGTGAGTTGAGTCGAGTTCCTCTCCTTTTATATATATATATATATATATATATATATATATATATATATATATATATATATATATATATATATATATATATATATATATATATATGCAGAAGAACCACAGGGAAAATGAAAATACGAAATATACGATTACGTCCTGACTAGTTTCGTAATACATCTGAAGAAGTATCACGAAACTAGTCAGGACTTAATCGTATATTTCGTATTTTCATTTTCCCTGTGGTTCTTCTGCATCTGAGCATCGCGTTTTCCTGTGATTTTTACGCATGTGTATATATATATATATATATATATATATATATATATATATATATATATATATATATATATATATATATATATATATATATATATATATATATATGTATGTATGTATGTATGTATAAACACACACACACACACACACACACATATATATATATATATATATATATATATATATATATATATATATATATATATATATGAATGGAATACCGTATCACGTATGTTTTGTACATTATGGTATATGGGGAGTTTATATTTCTCTTCTTACACGTTTATTAAAAAAATGCATGTCCTGTGTTTAGTTTATGCATTTTACAGTGCGAGTAGTGTTTTTTTTTTT
>NC_090762.1:42452513-42469278 GCF_036898095.1 Palaemon carinicauda | reverse complement strand
TATATATATATATAATATATATATATGTATATATATATAATATATATATATATATATATATATATATATATATATATATATATATATGTATATATATGTTTACAGAGAGAGAGAGAGAGAGAGAGAGAGAGAGAGAGAGAGAGAGAGAGAGAGAGAGAGAGAGAGAGAGAGAGAGAGAGAGATTCGTCATCTGATGAGTAACGAAGTCATTATTACTCAGTCTGAAGATGACTACATCACCATTGGAATGTCACTCCCCCTTTGTCCTGAAAGATCGGCTACTAAGACTCGCATTCCAGGATAAAGTAGATTGCTAGGTAATAGTGTTGGTATGAATCACACGTGACAATTCCTGGAAAACTAATTGGAATATTTTCTATAGCCTGGAAAGTAGTAGGCTACTTACCCTGTATTTTCTTGATATTATAACATTGCATATATCTATAAAAATTATTTGATGCCTCAGCGGCGTTAATCTTGTATTGAACATTTTCTATTATTATTATTATTATTATTATTATTATTATTATTATTATTATTATTATTATTATTATTATTATTACTTGCTAAGCTACAACCCTAGTTGGAAAAGCAGGATGCTATAACCCCAAGTACTCCAACAGGGAAAATAGCCCAGTGAGGAAAGGAAATAAAGAAAAACTACAAGTAGTTTAAGAATAATAACAACATTAAAATAAATATTTCATATATAAACTATAAAAACTTGAAAATAACAAGAGGAATAGAATCAAGATAGAATAGTGTGCCTGAGTGTACCCTCAAGCAAAATAACTTCTATTGTTCATATGTTTTTCTATAAGAACAATAGAAAGAGTTCATTACAAGAATAACGCCACTGAGGCAACAACTGCTTTTAATAAATCTTGTTTGGAAGACTGTCTACCCCTGAACCATTGCGTATTATTATTATTATTATTATTATTATTATTATTATTATTACTTGCTAAGTTATAACCCTATTTAGAAAAGCAGGATGTTATAAGCCCAGGGGCCCCAACAGGGAAAATAACGCAGTGAGGAAAGGTAACAATCTAAAATAGAATAATTAAAGAGTAATAACATTGAAATAAATATTTCTTATATAAACTATAAAAACTTTAACAAAACAAGAGGAAGAGACATAGATATAACAGTGTGCACGAGTGTACCCCTAAGCTTTATGACTTTATAAAGTACGGTATAATTCATTGGATAAAAACTGATACTTTTTGGAAATCTTTTCTTTCCAGAGGTTTTGGAGTACTGTGATGTCGTGGGAATCGATCCGTGCAAGGAATCTCACCTGCTACCTCTCGCCCGCACTGCACTTTACCAACCGGTCCCTGGACCCTGGACACCTGTGTAAGTTTAATCAAGTGGGTAACATCCCAGGTGTGAGTTACTCTTTCGCCAAGTTAAGAGGCAAACTTGTGGTCTTGTGTGCGTTATGTTTAAGGATGAAGTTAGAGCATATCCGTTAGTTTTGTTATTGAGTCTCAAGTTGTTATTATTACTAGCTAAGCTACAACCCTAGTTGGAAGAGCTAGATGCTATAAGCCCAAGGGCCCCAACAGGGAAAAAGAGCCCAGTAAGGAAAGGAAGTAAGGAAATAAACGATATAAGAAGTAATGACCAATTAAAATAAGATGTGAGTGTCTCTGTCGCCAAAGTTAGAGGCAAACTTGTGCTCTTCTGTGCGTTATGTTTAAGGATGAAGCGAGAGCATATCCGTTAGTTTTGTTATTGAGTTTCAAGTTGTTGTTATTATTACTAGCTAAGCTACAACCCTAGTTGGAAGAACTAGATGCTATAAGCCCAAGGGCCCCAACAGGGAAAAAGAGTCCAGTAAGGAAAGGAAGTAAGGAAGTAAACGATATAAGAATTAATGACCAATTAAAATAAGATATTTTAAAAACATTAACAACATGAAAACAGATGCTCCATTTATAAACTATAAAAATACTTAAAAGTTAGATTGCCTTTAGTAAAATAGTAGGTAAAAAAGTTGAATTACGAGTTTATTAATACTGTTGCTTCGCCGAATAAAAATGCCTCAATTTATTGATGAACCACGTTTAAATCATGCATAAATTCATTTGGAAAGTTACATCTTGAAGGTGGAATTAATTGAAAGGGAATGAAACGCGAACCATCTAGATATAAATGCTGATCTAGTGTCCATATACAACATTGATTGTTTTGAAGTTTACTCATTTTGTTTTAAACGTCTTCAGCTAATTATCCTTTAAGTGCATTACATATTCGGCAAAAGATAGTTAAGTATTATCATTACTCTAGTCCGGCGTTTTACGAAAGCGCTTATTGGCATATCGAAAGCGCGGCAAACGTTGATGATATATTGCTATCAAAAGCGCGGCAGAATATTATGTCAAAAGCGAGTTTTATCACTCACCATAAAGTTTGCTTGTTCATACATTCATTAATGATAACTCGCCTCATCCGTTAGCCAGATATCATCTGTTGATCTCTGCTCACCACAGGCAGGTGGAAGTATGATTTTCAAGCACAATTTTAAAGTATGTATGGATATTCTTGTCCTAAGTGCAGGTTTGTCTTTGTGGTCCTTTATAAAAACACTACGTAATCATATATTCGTCTTGTAAACCAAATAAATGTCCCTAAAACCAGTTTATATACTAGAACGTCAAGAAATACATATATAGATGGATGGGATGTATAAGAAATACTCACTAAAATGAACTAGTAAAGATTCTGCAGCATTTTTTGTTCACTTGAGGGGATTTCAGTCCAAAGCACTGGAGGATATCTTGAGTTTAGTGATATGTAATTGTCAACAAGATAGTTCGCAAAACGTGTATGTGTACATCTATCATCCTGAGGGGCATCTGCCATAAGCTCAACCACAAAACAATCTTTAACTTCAATAGGGTAAATGAAATGCAACCCAGACGATAATTTTACCCACTTACTAATGACACTGTTGTTGTCCTTGTATTCATTGCGTAGTCCGAGATTCTGAATTATTAAGGCGACAAGGGACTGGCTGACCATCAAGGTGTAATTAACCGGTTACAACAACAGTGAACGCTTTGTGAATCATTAAGACACACTAAACGAAACGTATTGAAATAGCAAATCAAAAGGGAATATTCATGGCGCCTTTTGTAACTGTATTAAGGGTGAGTTTCGAATGCGTTAATGTTTTCAAATCCGCGCTTTTGTAGTGCGCCCCTTTAGGATTTTAATATCAATTTAAGGATTTGCTTTGTTAGTGTATGTGAATCGTCAAAATGACAGCTAAACATTTTGATAGATATGCCACACAGATTCAATCCTTCCCACCCACTACTAACTTTCTAACTACAATCCCTCTTAGCAGGGTATGACTACTTTCTCGATCCCCTACCTGAGGGACGGGGAGAGACAGAGTAGTGATATGTCTGGCAATGCCGCAGAGCATGACAGGAAGGAAATGTATATTTACTGTTCGATAAGGAATGTATTACTCATTACCCAATTCCCCACCCACTGTCACCTTTCTAACTACAATCCCTCTCACCAGGGTATGACTACTTTCTCGATTCCCTACCTGAGGGACGGGGAGAGACAGAGTAGTGATATGTCTGGCAATGCCGCAGAGCATGACAGGAAGGAAATATATATTTACTGTTTGATAAGGAATGTATTTACTCAATAATCAATTGCCATTATAGTTTTATTTGTTGAAGTTTTAAAGGTTAATACAAAAAACTATTGATATTTATAGTTTTTTATTACAATTATTTACCCACGTCATTGTTCATTGGTCTAAAAAAAGTTACAGCTTAAATTTACGAGTTCATAAATCAAAGAATAATTTCTTAATTGGTTGATGATTATGAAATGACAAGGAACTGATGGAATTTTTAGAATAGCATTTGAATTGATGGGTTTTATTACAAGAACTGTGACATTTAAGTATTTCTCATATATCCAATGAACTTTAGTGTATGAAATGGCCAGTGAAGCATTGATATTTTTCGAATTATGGTTTATCTTTATTATCCTACAGGGAGGATTCTAAGGCTGGGGTGTATTTTTTCAATCCTGTAACTGGCGAGAGCAGTTGGAATCATCCTGTGGATGGGATAGTTCGAGCGCTTGTTACCAGAGACAGGAATAGAAATAATACCTATGGAGGTGAGTTGAGTCAAGTCCCTCTCCTTTATATATATATATATATATATATATATATATATATATATATATATATATATATATATATATATATATATATATATATATATGTATATATATCCTCTCCTTTTATAAATATATATATATATATATATATATATATATATATATATATATACATATATATATATATATATATATATATATATATATATATATATATATATATATCCTCTCCTTTTATATATATATATATATATATATATATATATATATATATATATATATATATATATATATATCCTCTCCTTTTATATATATATATATATATATATATATATATATATATATATATATATATATATATATATATATATATATATATCCTCTCCTTTTATATATATATATATATATATATATATATATATATATATATATATATATATATATATATATATATATATATATATATGCAGAAGAACCACAGGGAAAATGAAAATACGAAATATACGATTACGTCCTGACTAGTTTCGTGATACATCTGAAGAAGTATCACGAAACTAGTCAGGACTTAATCGTATATTTCGTATTTTCATTTTCCCTGTGGTTCTTCTGCATCTGAGCATCGCGTTTTCCTGTGATTTTTACGCATGTATATATATATATATATATATATATATATATATATATATATATATATATATATATATATATATATATATATATATAAAATATGAATCGAATACCGTATCACGTATGTTTTGTACAGTATGGTATATAGGGAGTTTATATTTCTCTTCTTACACGTTTATTAAAAAATACATGTTCCTGTGTATAGTATATGCATTTTACATTTACAGTGCGAGTATTTTTTTTTTTTTTACCGAAATCCACTTACTTTTAGAATAAACCTTTCCTTTTAAATTCTACAGATTCTTGCTTTGAAGATCTCAACAGCGAAGATGACTTGATTTCTGATCTGCTGAGAGGGGAAAACAGCATTTGTGATCTCACGCGATCTGACTGCGATTCCAATCATCCGTCCGATTACGTAACAACGGCCTTGACTTTGGCTGAACAGTGTTTCAAGACTTCATCGAAGTCGAGCGACAAATCATCCGTCCCTTTACCTGTGTCTTATATTAGCGGTAGCCTTAAGAAAGATAAAGTTTTAAGAGTTGTGAATGGCGGTAGTGGCGCCTTAGACAATCGTAATGGTGAAACTGATTTTGATAAGACCAATAACAGACAAGTGAATGACGAGAGTGAGTGTGTTGTAACCAATCACAGTGATAGTAGTGACAGCATTGCTTCTTTCGTAAGAGCTAATGACAATGACTCCAGTGCGGTAACTAATAGGAGTCCCTTGGAGCCTTGGGAAAAGACAGAACCTGACGAAGACTACCAGTCTAGCGGGCGATTGACGCCGCCGGACGGTGCTGAATGCGACGAAGTATCCGGAATGCTGGGTAGCAGAGATGGGCCTGGGAGAGGATTGGGGAGACCCTTGGGCACTCCTCCCTCATTAGGTGGCCTTGCCCCTCTCGGTGGACACCCTCCTTTGGGAGCGTCTGCACCTTTAGGTGGACCTTCCCCGTTAGGAAGAGCTCCTCTGGGAAGTAGTCCCCTCGGAGGTGCACGAATTCCTCCCCTAGGGGGACATCTCACACCTTTGGTCCCTATTGCTTCCGCTAATAAAAGGGAACAAGGATTGCAGTTGGTAAGTAAACCAACATACTTTTTCTTCAAACTAATGTAATGTGATAGATATGGTTTCATTTATCTAGGATTTACTAAGTATATATACTTTTTCTTATTTTACCTTAGAAGGATTTTGAGGATGAAAATGGGATACTATTTTGATGAAATTAGACATCCTCAAATTGGAGTTTTAGATTATACATGCAGATTTTATTTAATCTGGCAATTAAGAAAACTCATGAAGATTAATTTTTTGCACAATGATAAAATCACCTTTATCTTTTTCTCATAGAAATGTTGGATTTACGTAGACTAGTCATTGTTACTTGAAAAATCTTCTACATTACAGTATAAACACAACTACAATCGAATTATTATTATTATTATTATTATTATTATTGTTGTTGTTGTTGTTGTTGTTGTTGTTGTTGTTGTTGTTACTTGCTAAGCTACAACTCTAGTTGGATAAGCAGGATGCTATAAGCCCAGGGGCTCCATCAGGGAAGATAGCCCAGTGAGGAAAGGAAAGAAGGGAAAATGAAATATTTTAAGAAGAGGAACAACATTAAAATAGATATCTCCTATATAAATTATTAAAATTTTTTAACAAAACGATAGGAAGAGAAATAAGATATAATATTGTGCCAGAGTGTACCCTCAAGCAAGAGAACTCTAACCCAACACAGTAGTGATTATATTTTTCATTCATATAATTCAAATATACTTTCGTTGGAGTTTTATCTTTCATGCATCAGGGAATTGTCGACAAACCATTTGATCTATAGTTGTAAATGATGATGATTGTGTTGCTTTCTGTAATCACATGTAAAAGATCTTGTAATTTATAATTTTTTTCAGTCCCCCCTGAAGTCTAAACCAGTGGGTGGCGCTCATCAGCAGACTCCAATCAAGAGAGAAGGTAAGATATTCCATTGCCTGCATCTGCTGCAGGTTGGTCAGGAACGTTTGTTCTTTGTCGTTTGCGAAGATTATGCATGTGGGTAATGAATAGGACACCGAAGCCAATGACGTAATTGGTGGTAGGGTTTATGTGAAAAAAGCGTTTTACCTATTATGTCATCGTGGTGAAATTGCTAAGAATTACGTTTTTTTTATGATTGTGTGCAGGTTGGTCAGGAATGTTTGTTCTTTGCTGTTTACGAAGATTGTGTATGTGGGTAATGAATAGGACACCGAAGCCAATGACCTAATTGGTGATAGTTTTTTTTCTTTTTTTGTGAAAAAAAAACGTTGTACCTATTATGTCATCGTGGTGAAATTGCTAAGAAATAAGTTTTTTTTTTTTTTATGATTGTGTAACATTTACGAATACGGGAAAAAATTATTAGTTACTTTTTTATTGAGTGATTAAGATCCTATTTTTTTTTTATTCATTCATTAAAAGCTAATAAACTTATCGTGGCTTATAAATTTGTGTTGATTATTTTCATGGTGAAGCCATGGTAAACTGATGTTTAATTTTAACCCTGACCCGATGAAAACTGGAAGTTAACATTTTTTGGAGGTAAATAGGAGATTGGCCTCGCTCAAACCTTGGATCATTATAATTATTATTAGAAGTAATAGTAGGAGTAGTAGTTAGTACTTGTAGATCATAAACCCCCCCCCCCACCATTGATCTCCTTTTCTCCGGCGTTTTTTCCTTCAGCAACTACTTTCAGTTGTTCAAGTACAGTATAATTTTTCATATCTTTACTGTATAATATTATGTGAAATAGCCTTGGTTTCCATGTCTTAATATCCGTATGTTTTTACATTAAACGCCTCATAGCGTTTCCCACCTTGTGATGCGATATTCTTAGCAATGCAACTGGCGTACTTAAGCTGTATTGAGGATTATATATATGTAGAATATTTATAATATTGTAGCGATATTAATGTGCTATTTTTTTTTACTTGCGTTCATAGCTTACTTTTATTTATGGCTAAGTGTATTTAGTCTGTATTTTTCGTTGTATTAAATTTATTTGTTTATATATATATATATATATATATATATATATATATATATATATATATATATATATATATATATATGTATGTATGTATGTAGGAATACATACACATACATAGCCTATATATATATATATATATATATATATATATATATATATATATATATATATATATGTGTGTGTGTGTGTGTGTGTGTATGTATTCCTACATAAATTTTTTGCTTTTACGCATTGTGTGTTGTTCCGCGTGTTCCTTTGGTAAAAGAAACTGCTATTTTCAGCTTTCACATAATTTGGTATTACATCAGAGTTTTGCTGAGACTTTGGTTTCGTCGAGTAATTATTGGTTTACGTTTGCTGCATAATCCCATTCATATAAAATGATTCAGTTAAAATCTGAATTAATCAATTTAACAATGATATTTTAAAGGCTTTATGAAAACGAGGAAAATTTAGATATTTTAACAATGCAAAGATCTATTGAAGATTATAAAGAAGAAATTGACTTTAGTATATGGCTAGATATATTCACATACACGAACATCAAGTGCAGATTTTCACTTATGTATTTATCAAGATCACCCATTGTGGAGGTCAGGCGATCAGAACTGATTTTCCCTCTGGGAAAAAAAGGTACACTGAACATAGACATATCAACATGTTAAACTACACGGGAGAAAAGAGCCAGATTTTATATTATAATTATCTCTGTCGTTGTTGTGGTCAAGCAGCGACCAGGCCCAGGGTCACGTGGAAAGCAGGGGTTAGGGGCACATGGTAAGCAGGGGCTAGAGGCATGTGGTAAGCAGGGCCCAGGGGCACACGGTAAACAGGGGTTAGGGGTACGTGGTGGGCACGGGCTAGAGACACATGGTAATCAGAGGCCAGAGTCATGTGGTAAACAGGGGTTAGGGGTACGTGGTGGGCAGGGGCTAGAGGCACATGGTAATCAGAGGCCAGAGTCATGGGGTAAACAGGGGTTAGGGGTACTTGGTGGGCAGGGGCTAGAGGCACATGGTAATCAGAGGCCAGAGTCATGTGGTAAACAGGGGTTAGGGGTACGTGGTGGGCAGGGGCTAGAGGCACATGGTAATCAGAGGCCAGAGTCATGTGGTAAACAGGGGTTAGGGGTACGTGGTGGGCAGGGGCTAGAGGCACATGGTAATCAGAGGCCAGAGTCATGTGGTAAACAGGGGTTAGGGGTACGTGGTGGGCAGGGGCTAGAGGCACATGGTAATCAGAGGCCAGAGTCATGTGGTAAACAGGGGTTAGGGGTACGTGGTAAGCAGGGGCTAGAGGCACGTGGTAAGAAGGGGTTAGAGGCACGTAGTGAGCAGAGGCTAGAGGCACGTGGTAAGCAAGGATTATGGACGTGGTGATCAGGGGCTAGAGGCACATGGTGTTAAGCAGGGACTAGGGATACGTGGTGAGTAAGGGTTAGGGCACGTGGTTGTAGCCAAGATCTATAGACCTTGGCGCTGCTTTGAGAGGCAATATTTTTGCGGTCAAAGCTGCTTCTGCCGGTTGCCCCTGGCTCCTGCTTAACCAAAACAGCGGAGCAGTTTAGACTACTTGCCTTACACAGGGTGGTTTGTCTGCTAATGCACGGTGGGTTGCCTGCACGTATGTTTGTTTATGTCAATATATTCAAGCATATACTCAGCCAATTTCTTCTTAGTAACCTTCAAAGTACCTTAGAATTGTAGAAATACACACATCTACAGTTTATATACACATACACTTATATATATATATATATATATATATATATATATATATATATATATATATATATATATATATATATATATATATATATATATATATATATGTGTGTGTGTGTGTGTGTGTGTTGCAAGAATATTGTTAATTATAGATTTCCAGTTATTAAAATTTGTATTATTTTCATATAAACGTAAAGTCAAACTCCTCAAGTGTTTTAAATTAGGCCTACCTATAATCTTTACTAGAGAAGTTACTCATATGATAAATTACTTTTTCTTATGTTTTAATCACATATTTTGTTTTATCCTTTTTCTAAGTACTATAATTATTATATTATTTTCTTAGGAAATATAATTTTTCAATATTAATCTTACCCGATAATCATGTAGCTGTCAACTCTATTGCCGACAGAAATCTACGGTCGGGATACGCCAGCGATCGCTATTCAGGTGGGGGTGCACACAACAGCGCCATCTGTGGTCAGGTACTCCAGTACTTCTTGTCAACACCACCTCAATTTTTCCTCTGTCGTGCCTCCGGCTAGACCTACATGGATACGCTGTTGATTCTGGAGTTATTGTTCACGATTTGGTGATGTATTTGCTCTAGAGTTTAGCCTTCGCTATTCAGGAAGCTTTATCATTAGCTTAGCAAGTTTTTTGGAATTAATTTGATTTAATTTTGGTGACGAAGAGAGTATGAACTCTCTTTCACTTTTAAATGGCCGACCCTTCCCTTAGACGGAAGTGTTGGTGTCGAAGAGAGTATAGACTCTCTTTCTTAAGTTATAGATTTATTTTATATCACTCCGCCTTTTATAGGCCTCTTCGATTAACTTCCTTTTATTATAAACTTATTAAAATTAATTTTTATGTTTTGTTTATATGCGACCTTTCCTAATAGTAGGCGGTCTTTTCTTGGAACCGAAGTTAATTAACATTGAGCCCGTCATTTCGTTTTTACCTGTTAACATTTTATGCTATTTTAATGTTTTTGAAAGATTTTCTTTGATAGTCTCGTACTGTTTTCAAAGTTGAACTAACGTTTTGTTTTGTCTCTGCAGTTGTTGACGTTCAGAACGTTCAACTTGCGCTCTATCGTTACGATAGAGAGAGAGTTCACGGTTTCACGTTGCAGTAAGAGTAAACCGATTCTAGCGTTTTGTTCATTCTTTCTTAGCTTAAATGGTTTTAATTCTAATAAAGGAACTTTTTATTTGGGAAATCTTTCAGTTTTTTTTTCCTTTAACAATAATATGTTTTAACGATATATATAATTGGGCTCATCTCTCAGGTTCTAAGTCAAAAGAGAGAGAGAGAGAGAGAGAGAGAGAGAGAGAGAGAGAGAGAGAGAGAGAGAGAGAGACGGAGGGAGAGAGAGAGACTGAGGGAGAGAGAGGAGGGTAAACGTTTCGTTCAAGCGGGTAACGTTGTTATCGTTTTTGCTCTTCTCCCTAGTCTCTTTAGGGGAAGAAGGTAAACGTTTCTAGAGTTTTATTCTTGTTCCCAGGCTTTATGCGGTGAGAGATTTTAAACGTAGTTTATTTGATCTAGTGTTTAGTCTCTTTTTCAGCCACTGAATTATTTATCTTTCATTATGTTTTTCTGTTACATTGTAATACTGTTTTCGCAATTACTAACTTTTAATGAAGGATAGAATTGCGTGTTTCAGGTACAAACCACTTAAAGTTTCGAGTTCAGTGAAATAAGTGCAAACAGAAAATCAAATGTGATAAAGTGATAAGCGCAAAGTGTTACAGTGTTGGGTTCGAGGGTTCGTCTGTTCGTGCCAGTTGTTCGCCTAGTCTGGGACCTCTTACAAGCTCCCAAGCCCAGGGGAGAAGTAACGTCGAAGGACTTATGGGTTCATCAGGCCTTGATCGACGAACAGACGTTTCCCTCCGTGGTTTCGGGTGTAACCAACTCACGTAGCCGACGTGATCACCCCACCCACACAAAGACGAGAGAGCCCATTTATTCCTCGTCTGCGGAAGAGGTTTCTCGCAGAAACCATGGACCAAATCTTGCAGCTTTTAAGTGCAAGTCAGTCCCTTCCGCGCAAGTCCAACTCCTAGGTGTAGCCATTAGCACTGGGTGAGTTCGGACTTGCTGCAGTACGACAACTGCACACCTCCCAGAGAGGCAAGGTGGTACCGCAACAGGCAGTAACTCCGTCTGTTGCCGCACCAGCTGTTTTAGACCCTCAGTCTCAACGGACAGTAGCTCCGTTTGTTGTTGTCTTTCATAGACCCTAGTGGTCTATGCTGCAGACAATGCAGTCTCAGCTTGCGGTTTTGATGCAGGAGTTTCGGGCAGAGAAGGTTAGCACACTTCCTCCTGCGAGCGCTCCTCTACCTCTGCGCAGTCCACCCTGCCAGATGTATGATGTTGAGGCTCCTCCTGCCTCCATGCGTGAGCTGCCGCATTGGGAGTTGCCAGGTACCAGCGCTATGCAGCAACCTCCACTTTCCTTGAGGCAGGAGCCTCTTGCTTTGCGGCAACCTCCTCAACCCTTGAGGCAGGAGCCTCATGCTTTGCAGCAACCTCCTCTACCCATGAGGCAGGAGCCTCATGCGTTGCGGCAACCTCCTCCATCCTTGAGGCAGCAGCCTCATGCGTTGCGGCAACCTCCACCATCCTTGAGGCAACAGCCTCATGCTATGCGGCAACCGCCTCAACTCTTGAGGCAAGAGCCTCTCTCTGCGCAGCTACCTCCTCAACCCTTGAGGCAGACGCAACTCTTGAGGCAGGAACCTCATGCTATGAGGAGCCTCATGCTATGCGGCATCCTCCTCAACCCATGAGGCAGGAGCCTCATGCTATGCGGCAACCTCCTCTAACCATGAGGCAGGAGCCTCATGCTATGCGGCAGGAGCCTCATGCTATGCGGCATCCTCCTCAAACCATGAGGCAGGAGCCTCATGCTATGCGGCATCCTCCTCAACCCATGAGGCAGGAGCCTCATGCTTTGCGGCATGCTCCTCAACCCATGAGGCAGGGACCTCATGCTATGAGGAGCCTCATGCTATGCGGCATCCTCCTCAACCCATGAGGTAGGAGCCTCATGCTATGCGGCAACCTCCTCTACCCATGAGGCAGGAGCCTCATGCTATGCGGCATCCTCCTCAACCCATGAGGCAGGAGCCTCATGCTATGCGGCATCCTCCTCAACCCATGAGGCAGGAGCCTCATGCTTTGAGGAGCCTCATGCTATGCGGCTCCCATGAGGCAGGAGCCTCATGCTATGCGGCAACCGCCTCAACCCATGAGGCAGGAGCCTCATACTATGCGGCATCCTCCTCAACGCATGCGGCATGAGCCTCATCCCTTGCAGCATGAGCCTCATCCCATGCAGCATGAGCCTCATACCATGCAGCATGAGCCTCATACCATGCAGCATGAGCCTCA
Organism: Palaemon carinicauda; assembly: GCF_036898095.1. NCBI lineage: Eukaryota > Metazoa > Arthropoda > Malacostraca > Decapoda > Palaemonidae > Palaemon > Palaemon carinicauda. The sequence goes on along the minus strand of NC_090762.1, from coordinate 42,456,311 downwards.
TCCCATGCAGCATGAGCCTCATCCCATGCAGCATGAGCCTCATCCCATGCAGCATAAGCCGCACGCCATGCAACATGCTCTGCTTACCTTACAGCATGCTCTACATACAGCATGCTCTGCATACCTTACCGCATGCTCCTCAGTCACACATCTTTGGTTGTTGCCAACTCACAAGACTGTCAAGCATTTTCATAATGTTGCCTTCTAGTCTGCTGCTTTTGCACCAGTGAATCCTTCTCGGATATGGTTCCTGTAGATGAGAAAGTGCTATTCTCCCTCCTTCTGATATTCCCTTGAGGACTCTGTCATTTGGAGAGGAGCCTTTAGCTGCTTAGCCTCCTATGGACTTTTATTTAAGCCTAACATGCTTCCAGGGAGGGTAATGGTTCCACTTCAGTCGCTAACCCCGTCTGTTACCACACCTGCTCCCATAGACCTTGAGCTTTGTTGCAAGACATGCAGTCCAAGCTTAGTCCTTGTTAGAGGATTTTTTTGTTTACGGAGTCAGTGTGTCACTGGGAACAACCTGTCGGGTTGTCGCTGTACTTCCTCGCTTCCCCATGGTTGACAGTTCACAGACTGTGCAGCAGTACCATGATCTTATGTCCGGCTCCGTCAGACGACTGGCTTTTAAGAGCTCCCACAAGTCGTCGCTGTCTGGAGATTCTCAGATGGACTATGGATCTGACCAAGGAACTGGGCCTCCTGGTCAATTTTGAGGAGTCCCAGCTCGTCCCATCCCAGACCATTGTCTACCTGGGTATGGATCTTCAGAGTCGAGCTTTTCGGGCTTTTCCGTCGGCCCCAAGGATCTACCAAGCCCTAGAATGCATCCAGAGCATGCTGAGAAGGAACCGATGCTCAGTCAGGTAGTGGATGAGTCTAACAGAGACACTTTCATCGCTGGCCCTGTTCATCGAGTTAGGGAGACGCCACCTCCGCCCCCTTCAGTATCATCTAGCTGCTCACTGGAGAAAGGACATGACGCTAGAGACGGTCTCAGTTCCTGTTTCCGAAGAGAGGAGGTCTACTCTCACATGGTGAAAGAACAGCTTTCTTCTCAAGGAAGTCTACCTTTGGCTGTTCAGAAACCCGACCGCCGTCTCTTCTCTGACGCATCAGACACGGGCTGGGGTGCGACTTTGGACGGACAGGAATGCTCGGGAACATGGAATCAGGAGCAAAGGACACTTCACATCAATTGCAAGGAGCTGTTGGCGGTTCATCTGGCCTTGATAAACTTCAAGTCCCTCCAGCTTAACAAGGTGGTGGAGGTGGACTCTGATAACACCACAGCCTTGGCTTACATCTCCAAGCAGGGAGGGACTCATTCGTGGAAGTTGTTCTAGATCGCAAGGGACCTCCTCATCTGGTCAAAAGATCGAAAGCTCACGCTGGTAACGAGGTTCATTCAGGGCGATATGAATGTCATGGCAGATCGCCTCAGCCGGAAGGGTCAGGTCATCCCCACAGAGTGGACCCTTCACAAGAATGTTTGCAGCAGACTTTGGGCCCTGTGGGGTCATCCAACCATAGATCTGTTCGCTACCTCGATAACCTAGAGGCTCCCGTTGTATTGTTCTCCGATTCCAGACCCAGCAGCAGTTCACGTGGATGCTTTTCTGCTGGATTGGTCCCATCTCGACCTGTATGCATTCCCGCCGTTCAAGATTGTCAACAGGGTACTTCAGAAGTTCGCCTCTCACAAAGGGACACGGCTGACGTTGGTTGGCTCCGCTCTGGCCCGCGAGAGAATGGTTCATAGAGGTACTGCAATGGCTGGTCAACATTCCCAGGACTCTTCCTCTAGGAGTGGACCTTCTACGTCTACCTCACGTAAAGAAGGTACACCCAAACCTCCACGCTCTTCGTCTGACTGCCTTCAGACTTTCGAAAGACTCTCAAGAGCTAGGGGCTTTTCGAAGGAGGCAGCCAGAGCGATTGCCAGAGCAAGGAGGACATCCACTCTCAGAGTCTATCAGTCTAAAGGGGAAGTCTTCCGAAGTTGGTACAAGGCCAATGCAGTTTCCTCAACCAGTACCACTGTAACCCAGATTGCTGACTTCCTGTTACATCTAAGGAACGTAAGATCCCTTTCAGCTCCTACGATCAAGGGTTACAGAAGTATGTTGGCAGCGGTTTTCCGCCACAGAGGCTTGGATCTTTCCACCAACAAAGATCTACAGGACCTCCTTAGGTCTTTTGAGACCTCAAAGGAACGTCGGTTGTCCACTCCAGGCTGGAATCTAGACGTGGTCCTAAGGTTCCTTATGTCATCAAGATTTGAACCTCTCCAATCAGCCTCTTTTAAGGACCTCACATTAAAAACTCTTTTCCTCGTGTGCTTGACAACAGCTAAAAGAGTAAGTGAGATCCACGCCTTCAGCAGGAACATAGTTTTCACATCTGAAACGGCTACATGTTCCTTGCAGCTTGGTTTTTTGCTAAAACGAGCTTCCTTCACGTCCTTGGCCTAAGTCGTTCGAGATCCCAAGCCTGTCCAACTTGGTGGGGAACGAACTGGAGAGAGTACTTTGCCCAGTTAGAGCTCTTAGGTACTATCTAAAAAGGTCATAACCTTTACGAGGACAATCAGAAGCCTTATGGTGTGCTATCAAGAAGCCTTCTCTTCCAAGGTCTAAGAACTCAGTTTCTTACTAATTCAGGCTCCTGATTAGGGAAGCACATTCTCATCTGAAGGAAGAAGACCTTGCTTTGCTGAAGGTAAGGACACATGAAGTGAGAGCTGTGGCTACTTCAGTGGCCTTCAAACAGAACCGTTCTCTGCAGAGTGTTATGGATGCAACCTATTGGAGAAGCAAGTCAGTGTTCGCATCATTCTATCTCAAAGATGTCCAGTCTCTTTACGAGAACTGCTACACCCTGGGACCATTCGTAGCAACGAATGCAGTAGTAGGCGGGGGCTCAGCCACTACATTCCCATAATCCCATAACCTTTTTAACCTTTCTCTTGAATACTTGTTATGGGTTGTACGGTCGGCTAAGAAGCCTTCCACATCCTTGTTGATTTGGCGGGTGGTCAATTCTTTCTTGAGAAGCGCCGAGGTTAAAGGTTGTGATGAGGTCCTTTAGTATGGGTTGCAGCCCTTTATACTTCAGCACCTAAGAGTCGTTCAGCCTCCTAAGAGGACCGCTACGCTCAGTAAGGAAGACGTACTTAATAAAGGCAGAGTAATGGTTCAAGTCGTCTTCCTTACCAGGTACTTATTTATTTTATGTTATTTTTGAATAACTAATAAAATAAAATACGGGATACTTAGCTTCTTTGTTAACATGTATGCTGGTCTCCACCCACCACCCTGGGTGTGAATCAGCTACATGATTATCGGGTAAGATTAATATTGAAAAATGTTATTTCATTAGTAAAATAAATTTTTGAATATACTTACCCGATAATCATGATTTAATTGACCCACCCTTCCTCCCCATAGAGAACCAGTGGACCGAGGAAAAAATGAGGTGGTGTTGACAAGAAGTACTGGAGTACCTGACCACAGATGGCGCTGTTGTGTGCACCCCCACCTATATAGCGATCGCTGGCGTATCCCGACAGTAGATTTCTGTCGACAACAGAGTTGACAGCTACATGATTATCGGGTAAGTATATTCAAAAATTTATTTTACTAATGAAAATAAAATTTTTTTTCGATGTGCTATGAAAAGTGACATTACTATAATATTATAGCCTACATCATTGTGTTTTTCAGCTGTTCATCGCTGTTTACTTGGTTTTGTTGTTTTCGTTGTAGACTTTTATTGTTCTTTAAGTTGTGAATC
>NC_090762.1:42448529-42452013 GCF_036898095.1 Palaemon carinicauda | reverse complement strand
CTTGTCTTACACAGGGTGGTATGTCTGCTAATGCACGGTGGGTGCCTGCACGTAGTTTGTTTATGCCAATATATTCAAGCATATACTCAGCCAATTTCTTCTTAATAACCTTCAAAGTACCTTAGAATTGTAGAAATACACACACATATACTATTATATATTATATATATATACATATATAACATACATATATATATATATATATATATACATATGTGTATATATATATATAATATATATGTAGATATATATATATATATATATATGTGTGTGTGTGTATATATATACATATACTGTATATATATATATATATATATTTACATATATATATTATATATAATAATGTATATATATATATATATATACACACACACACATATAATATAATATATATTACATATATATATATATGCATATAATAATATATATATATACATATACATATTACATACACACACCAATATATATACACACATATACATATATATATATATATATATATACATATACATATATATAATATATATATATACATATACAGATATATATATATATATTCACACAATATATATATATATATATATACATATGGATTAATATCAACACAACATCGTGTTCAAATAGAAATAAATTTTCTACCTCATACCTGGGATCGAACGCTAGCCCCTTCTAATGAAAGGCCAGGTCGAAACCAACCATGTCCACAGAGCCCATAAAAAGAATTGGAACCTGACCGCTACCAGCTGTCCGAGGATTTACCTGGCGAGACATCAGTCTCTTACCAGCGAGTTTTACCCAATTCCCCGGGCCACCACCGTGACACAATTGGTAGTAATTCATTCAAATTACCCCTAATGAGTCAATATGGATTATATCAACACAACATCGTGTTCAAATAGAAATAAATTTCTACCTCATACCTGGGATCGAACGCTAGCCCTTCTAATGAAAGGCCAGGTCGAAACCAACCATGTCACGAGAGCCCATAAAAAGAATTGGAACCTGACCGCTACCAGCTGTCCGAGGATTTACCTGGCGAGACATCAGTCTCTTACCAGCGAGTTTTACCCAATTCCCCGGGCCACCACGTGACACAATTGGTAGTAATTCATTCAAATACCCCTAATGAGTCCAATATGGATTAATATCAACACAACATCGTGTTCAAATAGAAATAAATTTCTACCTCATACCTGGGATCGAACGCTAGCCCCTTCTAATGAAAGGCCAGGTCGAAACCAACCATGTCACGAGAGCCCATAAAAAGAATTGGAACCTGACCGCTACCCAGCTTGTCCGAGGATTTACCTGGCGAGACATCAGTCTCTTACCAGCGAGTTTTACCCAATTCCCCGGGCCACCACGTGACACAATTGGTAGTAATTCATTCAAATTACCCCTAATGAGTCAATATGGATTAATATCAACACAACATCGTGTTCAAATAGAAATAAATTTTCTACCTCATACCTGGGATCGAACGCTAGCCCCTTCTAATGAAAGGCCAGGTCGAAACCAACCATGTCACGAGAGGCCCATAAAATGAATTGGAACCTGACCGCTACCAGCTGTCCGAGGATTTACCTGGCGAGACATCAGTCTCTTACCAGCGAGTTTTACCCAATTCCCCGGGCCACCACGTGACACAATTGGTAGTAATTCATTCAAAATTACCCCTAATGAGTCAATATGGATTAATATCAACACAACATCGTGTTCAAATAGAAATAAATTTCTACCTCATACCTGGGATCGAACGCTAGCCCCTTCTAATGAAAGGCCAGGTCGAAACCAACCATGTCACGAGAGCCCATAAAAAGAATTGGAAACCTGACCGCTACCAGCTGTCCGAGGATTTACCTGGCGAGACATCAGTCCTCTTACCAGCGAGTTTTACCCAATTCCCCCCGGGCCACCACGTGACACAATTGGTAGTAATTCATTCAAATTACCCCTAATGAGTCAATATGGATTAATATCAACACAACATCGTGTTCAAATAGAAATAAATTTCTACCTCATACCTGGGATCGAAACGCTAGCCCCCTTCTAATGAAAGGCCAGGTCGGAAACCAACCATGTCACGAGAGCCCATAAAAAGAATTGGAACCTGACCGCTACCAGCTGTCCGAGGATTTACCTGGCGAGACATCAGTCTCTTACCAGCGAGTTTTACCCAATTCCCCGGGCCCCACGTGGACACAATTGGTAGTAATTCATTCAAATTACCCCTAATGAGTCAATATGGATTAATATCAACACAACATCGTGTTCAAATAGAAATAAATTTCTACCTCATACCTGGGATCGAACGCTAGCCCCTTCTATATGAAAGGCCAGGTCGAAAACCAACCATGTCACGAGAGCCATAAAAAGAATTGGAACCTGACCGCTACCAGCTGGTCCGAGGATTTACCTGGCGAGACATCAGTCTCTTACCAGCGAGTTTTACCCAATTCCCCGGGCCACCACGTGACACAATTGGTAGTAATTCATTCAAATTACCCCTAATGAGTCAATATGGATTAATATCAACACAACAAGGGGCTAGCGTTCGATCAGGTATGAGGTAGAGAAATTTATTTCTATTTGAACACGATGTTGTGTTGATATTAATCCATATTGACTCATTAGGGGTAATTAGAATGAATTACTACCAATTGTGTTCACGTGGTGGCCCGGGGAATTGGGTAAAACTCGCTGGTAAGAGACTGATGTCTCGCCAGGTAAATCCTCGGACAGCTGGGTAGCGGTCAGGTTCCAATTCTTTTTATGGGCTCTCGTGACATGGTTGGTTTCGACCTGGCCTTTCATTAGAAGGGGCTAGCGTTCGATCCCAGGTATGAGGTTAGAAATTTATTTCTATTTGAACACGAGTTGTGTGTTGATATAATCCATATTGACTCATTAGGGGTAATTTGAATGAATTACTACCAATTGTGTCACGTGGTGGCCCGGGGAATTGGGTAAAACTCGCTGGTAAGAGACTGATGTCTCGCCAGGTAAATCCTCGGACAGCTGGTAGCGGTCAGGTTCCAATTCTTTTTATGGGCTCTCGTGACATGGTTGGTTTCGACCTGGCCTTTCATTAGAAGGGGCTAGCGTTCGATCCCAGGTATGAGGTTAGAAATTTATTTCTATTTGAACACGATGTTTGTGTTGATATTAATCCATATTGACTCATTAGGGGTAAATTTGAATGAATTACTACCAATTGTGTCACGTGGTGGCCCGGGGAATTGGGTAAAACTCGCTGGTAAGAGACTGATGTCTCGCCAGGTAAATCCTCGGACAGCTGGGTAGCGGTCAGGTTCCAATTCTTTTTATGGGCTCTCGTGACATGGTTGGTTTCGACCTGGCCTTTCATTAGAAGGGGCTAGCGTTCGATCCCAGGTATGAGGTAGAAATTTATTTCTATTTGAACACGATGTTGTGTTGATATTAATCCATATTGACTCATTAGGGGTAATTTGAATGAATTACT